>NW_028220409.1:0-5285 GCF_045865225.1 Trachurus japonicus | reverse complement strand
GGGGTCCGCCCGCTATTCAGACATCCCGCTATTCCGACATGTCACTATTTAGACATCCCGCTATTACGACATCCCTCTATCTAGACATGCCGGTAGTCCGACACTTTTTGATACCGCTATTCCGACACGTCTTTTTTATTTTTATTTTATTTTTATTTTTTTACAGCTGCGATACCCAGGCGCGTCTCTCTCTCTCTTTTCTTTTCAGCATGCCTATCACTGGTTTGATGAGGGAGTGATGTTCTTAATCTCAACAACTCAACTATCAAGTCGCAAACAAAACTGACACACATGATAAACAAACAGAACTATGCTGCAGTTTGTTTGTCAAGTTAACCTGTCACCTTCAGCACCACGGACAGCGCCGGGGATGAGCCGCGGAGCTGCAGCTGTGAGCGTCTGGGCTCTGGGCTTAGGGCCTGGGGCCTTATTTATCAAAACTGTAAGTAAGCAGTGTAAAACTGCTGCTACTAAATTTTTTGCTTAGGCCTACGGTGAAAAGACGTCCCAAAATATTTACACCTTTTTCAGATCTATCAAACTGTGCGTGCACAACTCTGCACCTCAACTTTGATAACTGGATCCAAGAATGGTGCGCAGTTGCGCACGTGAACACACCTCCGTCCCGGAATGCCTACACAACCATATATGGTCAGCACGTGCATATTAATTAGCCATGTGCTCTGTGGAGCGACAACAAAGTGACAACGAAGACAACAGGCGGAGGGAGGGGAGAGAAAGCTAGATACATGGCATCGGGCAATAAATCAGGCAAAAACCTCCCAAATCTCAACAAAAGGGAGCAGAAAAAAGAATAATCTTATGTAATCTGCCCCTTTATTCCAGACAATCTTTTTTTCTTCTTTTACCTATGTTAAAACGATGTAAAGCAGCAGGATAAACTCAGGTGACAGAATAATAACAGTCTCAGTAGCTGCAGATCAGTGTGTGCTGCTGTGTGCTGTGTGTTTTTAAACTTGGAGGGTTTGTTTTTTCTTCTCTAATAGGCCTATATATTTGTGTATGAGAAACAGTGTCTCAGATGAAAAAATAAAAATAAATCAGAAGGACACTCTGACTATAACGTAATCAATCAATGTCGGAAAAGCGGAATGTTTGAAAAATAGTAAAGTGCCGCTACTCCGACAATGAAAAAAAAAATGTCGGAATAGTGGGATGCTTAAAAAATAATGTTAATGCCGCTATTCCGACAATTAGAAGTCAATGTCGAAATAGCGGCATGTCTGAATAGCAGCATGTAACCAAATGGAAGATTAGCGGCTAATCATTAGCCTACTGTAATAATGCCATACATAAAACATATTAAGCAGCAATATGTAGGCTATTTAATCATCAAAGATGTTCACTCAAACCCACATTATTTGAAACAACCTTCAAACCACACACAGCCAGTACCACTACTAAGCATAAAGTCCGTTAGCTTAATGCTAACTAAGCATAACGTCCGCTAGCTTAATGCTAATGACGGGCTAACAAATTAGCATCGCTATCGCCGTTCAGCAGCAACTGACAGTGCTAGCAGTAGGCCTAAAGCTGCTAAAAGTTTTAATATTCTTTAATGCGAGAACATCGCCGTTAAATCCGCAGCCTGTTGTCAGTTTATCCAGATATTTCCTGTTAGGAAATGTGCTTGTTTTGGGAGAAATGCAAAGGGAGCAGCGACCGGGGGCTAGTAGCTAGGCAGCGACCGGGGGCTAGTAGGCAGATGCTCGTAGCTACATCCAGGTAACTTTATCCACAGGTTTTTAGAGGTTTACCGCTGACTGGTTAAACTTTTTTTTAGGAGATTAATGTTAGTCTCACTGATCTTTTGCGGTCGTATTAGTTTGTTTGAATGAAAAGTGTCACCACTCTGTCAATCGCTCTAGCCGCAGCTGACCGGACCGGATGTTGATTTACCCTGTGTGACGTCACTTCCGAATCTCGTGAAATAGGCCTATTGGTCGGGGAGCTAGTGGCCGGTGACGAATGCTGCCTCCAAAACGTCCTCTGCCTCGATCTCAGCCAATAGAAAAATTTGATTGTAATAGCCGTGTTTCAACCCATAGAGGGCAGTCATTCTACATTTTTACTACAAAATACACGAAATTGAAATATTTTGACTAAAATGTCAAAAGTTGGACCAGAATCAACCGACAACACTACCTTATACCCAAATATATTTGTTTTCAGCAGAAAAAAGTGGTTTAGGGGTTTAGTTCCTCTTTAAGTAAAAGTATTACAACATAATGCAAAACTATTAACAATGGAAAGCACTGACTAAGTAAGTGTTAATGGTCCTTTTCAGAGTATCATAGTAAATGTATTATAATACTGGATCATTAGTGCTGATGCAATAAGTAACTACATTTTAGCTTGTGACATGGATATAATTTGAAATAATAATATTAAGTAGATCGGTTGCTCCTTAAAGTAGCATATCTTTCATGTTTTGAATTAAAATGGACTGTATTTGCATATGTTTATCTATTATTTAAACTGAAGTACAGTGTTTGGTTTCTCAACACATAATGAGAATAACAGGTCAGACTCTGAGGCTTTATAATCATAAGGTGCTGTATAAATTTTAATTTAGCATGAATAAACACACCTCCACATAAGAAATGTACATATTTGATTTCTGACTTTATGACAATGTGCAATGTCACAGTGTGCAGTTCAAACAACTGATGAAACCTTATGCCAGCAGCACAGCCCCACACTATGATGGCTCAAACACAACTGTTGAAAATAAATACAGTATCCAAGCTCACCCTTGCAGTCAAATGGAACAGTGAGCTTGTGCGAGCTGAAATTATCACCCCAGTTTCCCTCCTTTTTATCCAATGGCCATGGGCTCTGGCTTCATATTTCTAAAAATAGTGCTTCCCACTCGTTTTAATCCTGTCACTCAAAGTATCAATGTGCCCCATAAACCTCAATAATGTTATTGTCAGAAGAGATGCTTTTGGCAAGTCCTTTAAAAATATCAGTGTAATTTTTAGCCTGATGAAAAATACATTTGCCCTCAGTCAGTGAAACAGAGAAGTGCAATGTCTATTAGGGCAGTGACAGATAACTAGTTGTATCACATTTTGTTTCTAAAATGGTTCAAATTATGTACTCATATCCATCTGGTAAAGCTTTATTTATAGTTAGTGGCCAACAACCACTGTGATGAGTAATCTGCATGCTACTTTTCAGCCCAGACTTTATTAAAATGTTCTTCACCATCATTTCCAATCATGCATTGCACAAACTCACTGATAGCTTTATTAGAGAGAAGTTGCTCTCTGCTGCAGCCTCTCAGTGGGATTAAACACAGTCACTGAGGAAATAATTTGGGTCTGTGATGATAAGAAGTTTAAATGTAATTTACGGCTCATGTTATAGTCAGGCACCTATATAGGTGTAATTGACTTCTCATGTTCTAACATGATATTAATCTGGGTTGGTGAGAAAAAAAACACAGACTTTTTCTACAACAGTATATTAAAATGCCAATCATTATTATAGCTGCTGCGCAGCGATGGGTCGGGTCCGGGCTACTTTTGGGCAAATTTAGGCAATTCTGAGCAACAAACAGGAGAATAGGAAGACAAGACAGTTGTCCTTATAATGTCCAATTTGGACCAGTTGAGGATTGAACCCACAACCTCGGGAACCAAAGACCGTTGTCTATCGCACTGAGCTAATTGACAAGTGGCAGTTCAACAGTGGCTTCACAATTTGAGTAAGCCATTCACTGTCGTGTAGGCAGATTTGAAACCACAGTAAAAAGAAAAATCAGTTTTTGAGGTAATGATATGTATTTGTTAAACATCTACTGTGACTCTAAGATGTTAGGAGCCTTCGCACATAGTCCAGTCCAAGCTATTTGGATTTTTAAAATTAGAAGCTTGCTGTGGTGCCACCATTAGGACAATTGTCTTGTGTTTCGTGTTGAGGACATCTGACATTTTGATCTGTCATCATCATCATCATCACCCTTGCTGGGACTCGAACCCACAGCCTCTGACACCAAGAACCAGCTCCTAACTGGCTGAGCTAATTGGCTTGTAGTTGAAACCTGCTGTGTAGCTTCATTTATCCACTCAGTTGAGCCAGTGCCCGGGCAGCTGTTGTAAAGGCAGATTTCAAAAATGGTCAAAAAGTCAGAAATTATGTTATCTAAACAAAAATCTGTTAATACATAAATGGCATTTAGACAGCAAAACAGCTTGAGGACATGTGACATTTTGATCTGTCATCATCATCATCATCATCATCATCATCATCATCATCACCCTTGCTGGGTCTCGAACCCACAACCTCTGACACCAAGAACCAGCTCCTAACTCGCTGAGCTAATTAGCTGGTAGTGAGACCGGCTGTGTAGCTTCATTTATCCACTCAGGTGAGTCGGTGCCCGGGCAGCTGTTGTGATGAAATGGTCAAAATTTCAGAAATTCAGTCATCTAAACAAAAATCTGATAATACATAAATTGCATCTTGACAGCATGAAAATGTTGGTGATTTGTTTTTAATGATAAGTGTTTTGCTTCATAAGAGAAAATCTGATGTTTAAAAATTCCACACTCACATTGATTGCAGTTGTTCCCATGAGAGCAGAATTCAAAATGTTCTCAAAAATTCAGTTTTTGAATTAAAATTCTGATATTTGCCAAACTTCATTAACCATGACTCCAAAATATTCTAATTTTTTTTCAGGAAGTTTGAAAATGTATTTAGCAAGAATTTGATGGTATATGTTTACAGTAGTGTTTACAGTCAAACGTTTTCATGCACTGTAGGCTCAATTTTTGCTTAATCAAAAATCCGAGAAACAAGTTTTGTGGAGGACAGTCAGGAGATGCTCTGTAGCAAGTTTGGTGACAATTGAGCAAAAATTGTGGGAGGAGATACATTTTAAAAGTTTTACAGTTATTGAAAAAAACAGAGTGATGGACTTCATAATTTGTAATGAGTTTAAGTGGACAAAAGTTTCAGCAGTATTGAGGCTACATTGTGGTGAAGTTTCAACACTGTAGCATCTACCGTTGGTTTGGTAGGAATTTTTAAAGTTTTTAAATTTAAACGCTTATTGTGCCCCCCCTAGGAGGAGGGGGCACATGTCCTTGGAGTTGAGTGAATCTGGCATGGGGTCGGATGTTTCTGTGAAGTTTGGTGAGTTTTCGCCCATGGGAAGTATGACTTCCTTGGAAGAAGAAAGAAAGAAAGAAAGAAAGAAGAAGAATTCCTAGGAATACAATAGTGTCCCGGCAGCTTAGCTGCCCGGACCCTAA
>NW_028220408.1:0-4827 GCF_045865225.1 Trachurus japonicus | reverse complement strand
AGGGATGTATATCGTTAGGATTTTATCGATACCGATACCCATACCGATACTCCTTATCGGTACCGATACTTATCGATACTCTTATCGATACTACAACATGTAATTTAGTGTAAAAAATAAAGATGTTAAAAGATTCAACCGTTTTTTTTTGTTTTTGTTTTTTTTAAATTGGGGGGTAACACCAGCAACATAATAAAAACAAATTGACAGCAGAGAAGAACACCTCCTTTAAACCCTGAGCAAGTCAACAGTTAACCTGCAGGAGCTGCAGTTAATCTGTCATCATGATAAAATAGGATCTCCATCTATGGTTCTTGATGAATAGTTAGCTTTTTTACTTATTGCTCTGACTCACAGTTCACGTCAGCTCAGGTGATCTGCAGGTTGTTGTTTCACGTCAATGCTACGACGCTGCGCCCCGTGTGTGTGTGTGTACAGCTCACACACAGACACACACACACACACACACACCGTAACGCTGCATCTACAGCAGCCAGTCCATGTTCTTCACGCCGTAGACCAGTCAATATATGCGTGTTACCTCAGAATAAACGACACAAGCAGCTCAGTGTTTCCACAGTCGGAGTTTTCTCCTCCTTTCTTAGCGGAGTATCATCACGTTGCTCTGACTGCACTCTGCTCCTCACAGCAGCAGACATGAAGCTGCTGGAGCCTCCTCTGTCTCCTCACTGACCTGCTGCTCTACTGGACACTCAGCCCTCCCCATTCGACATGAATTAAAGTACTTTGCTGGGTCTCGGTGCGAGGCTTCAAACACATGACGACCCGACACAGGCGAACGGACCGGGCCGGACTCGTCTCGCTCCACGCGCACCGTCAGGCCGTGTGTCGGATTTGATAGCGCGGCACGGAGAGACGCCACTGAGACTTGCCGCGGCTCCGTGGCGCTGACGAACCCGGTGGAAATTGGGGGGTGACAAGCTGCTGTGGCGGCAGTGTCATTATTACGTGATGCTTAGGGAGACGTTCAAAAAGTACCGATAAGAGTACCGTTAGTCCAGAATCTTAACGGTACTCTGGTACCGACGCAATTATGGACCGGTACCAAAAAGTACCGGTCCATAATTCCCTCTAACATCCCTAGCCCTGTGTGTTTATTAAAACACCTATTCCTAGCCACAGCAGCAGTCTGGACTGCGTAAGTCCACAGTTGTTTTGGCACACCACTTTCGATTAGCATGAACGTTGACATGTCAAAAGGTGTGCGCCAATTGTGCTCAGCAGTCCCATTTTGGTGAGGAAAGTAAGGTGCTGATGTTTGATGTCTGATCACATTTTAATGAGCAGAGTCTGGTAACCTTTTCCTGTGAATTTAGTACCATTATCAGATCTGAAGCATTTCACCTTGCCGTATGGGGCTGTATCGGTTAGAAACTTCTCTGTAGCTAGTACTGTGTCACTTTTATGCTTTAAGAAATACACAAACACTGTACAGGAAAAATCATCAGTAAATGAAAGTGCATATCTGTACCCATCTCTAGACTCTGGGTGGATTGGTCCTGCCAAGTCTGTGTGTACTAGCCCTAGAGGTGTTTTGGCCCTCACATCAGGATATGAGCATCTCATGCCACGTCTGCATATCATGACATCCCTTGCATTGATCATCACAATCACTGTCATTATCATCATTATTTACTGTATGCAAATAATATAGTCTATCATGTACATGAATGTGGAATTTGGTACCGTCTTTATGGATCAGAGCGTTCTTCCCTTTGAAGACCACGGCCGCTCTACTGGCAGTACTGTAGCTGCTTTCACAGATGAAATGTCCTGTGGGTAGGATGGAATATACAGCGCCTGCCTCAGCATTTTGTTCAGGCATCATTCTTTGCTGTCGATCAGACACACTTCTGTATCACCTTGGCACTCGGCCACGCCCCTGCACCGCGTACCGTCCGCCAGCTCCATGCAGTGTGACTTGGCCTGGAACCCGTCATCAAACCTCTTAAACTTTGCCAGGTCTGTGTCAATGTGCGAGGTTGCCCCGCAGTCAACCATCAGGGCCCCCACGTCGACATCTACTGCCCCCTTGCTCACCCGGAAGGCATACTTGGCCTGGTCATCGGACTCCTTGGAGACCTTACGTGCGTTGTCCTGGCTCCACCGCTGTTTCCGTCTGCAGGTGGTGTCTCGGTGCGTGGGACTCTTAAAGTGACTGCACCACAGTCTGCGCTGGCAGGCTCTGGCCAGGTGCCCCTTCAGGCCACATTTGAAGCACACCCCTCTGCTGTGGCCCTCTCAGCTCCCCGCTCACCTGCACTGGCGGGTCTCTCTCTGCTGCCGCACCTGCATTAAGTTGTCATCTGCTCCTGCAGCGTGCATCTTCTCTGTGTCCTCGTAGCTGCGTAGCTTTGTTTTAAACTCAGCAAAAGATATATCGTCTCATCACGTTGTGTGACATGGATCGTGAATGGTTTGAAGGACTCCGGCAAACCTTTCAGCACCATCGCTACCAATAACCCGTCACTTGATGTGTAATCGGCATTTCTTAGCACTGTGATCGCGGTCTCTGCCCGGATCACCTACTCAGTCACACTTTCACTGTCTGACTTCTGAAGTGAAGTCAGTTCTGTATAGAGGGTTATGATGTGTGGCTTTCCTTTACCTTGATAGTAGTCTCTTAAAATCTGTAGGGCACCCCGCCGGTCATTGGCAGCCTCCCGCATCACCAACGCCAAACTTTTATCATCCAGAAACTGAATGAGTTCCTCATAGGCTTCTGCATTCTTTCCCGCATCGTCTGTCATGGCCCTGAGCCTGCTGCCATTCAGTGGCTCGGTTTTCTGTTGTTTTGGACTCTTGTTTTCTTCAGTTCCTGTTTTATTTTGTAGTTCAGTTCTTGTGCATTTTGTCCTAGTGTTACTTCCTGTGTTTTCCCTCCACACTCTCCTCTGTCCTGTGTTTCACCTCGTCAGCCCTGCCCTGCTGCTTGTGTGTCTCCACCTATCAGCTTTCTTTGCCCTCCTGTCTCCTCACCTGTTGCTTGTTGCTTTGATTAGTTCTGTTGTATTTAGTCTTGTGTGTCTTTCAGTTCCTTGTCCGATTATTGTGTTTTGTCATGGTGTTTTGTTCTCCTGCCTGTCGAGTTATTAAAACGTCAGTTTGCAAGTATCAGCCTGTGTTAGCTCCTGCATTTGGGTCCTGTTACAGTATCCCCCAACCCTAACATCGTCTAGCAGCTCTTCTGCTTCTTCAGTGGTGGGCTCTGTTAAAATGGTGTCCTTTAACCCTTGCAAACAACGGTGGCCCAAGAATTTTGCCTCTCATAACTCGAAATTATTTTTGTCTCCATCAAACAGGAACCGCGACTACTGAGACGGCTACCCTTACCCTCAGCCCGTCCACTCATGGTGCTAACAGCATGCTAATCGTCAACGGTACACCGGTGGGAACATGCTGCAAAACTATTTCTGGGTTTCTCTGGGCCCATAACCTGTTGGCAGAGCAGCAGGTTACAGCAGCTACAAGTTGTGAACCTGAGAGATAGCACTGAACTTTGAGGAAAAGGGAAAAAGGATGAGAGAGACGTGTTGCTACTTCTTCAGTGTGTAGGTTTCAGTTCATAAGAAAACACTCTACTGTGCTTGTTTGTACACACGTGAGCCTGAGGCTGGGTCATGGTCACCTTCCTCATTAGCCTTGTTTTATTATTAACTACATTTCAACAACAGCAGTTCATATTTGAAAGTGTCGTCATCGTGTCTGCACTGGTGTCTTATCTCGAAAAAAACAAAGTGTTTGGGTGTAGTCTTAGAGTGGCACAGGGCCCACTGAATGGAGGCCAACACTTTGATGACTGGAAAGTTCATTGTGGGTCATATTTAATGAGCTTTTCACATTTAAAGCCTTCAGACCTTGAGGAGTGTCCACTTAAAAAAAAACGCTCTCAGATTAAGAAGCTCATAAAGTCTAGTAAATTAGTATTATTATTCAGGTCATTCAACATACAACAAAAAGTATACAAAGCAGCATAACAATTCATCTCTTGTAAATTTAACCGAAAAGGTGTCGTACAACTGGCAAATTTCACCCATTTCCTCTTCCAGTGTCTTTTTGCAAAGGCAACAATAGCTACCAACCAAATACACACAACACCAGTCAACAACACTTACAGCACGAGGAATCAAACCATTTGCTTATACTGTATTCATCCATTATCTTATTTTTTAGGAGACCTTTAAATCTTGTATTGTCTCAAATCATTTCAATTCTACCTAATTTTTACATAAATTCAGACCCTATATTGGTCCCATGTTTAATTTATCTATTTCTAAACATTTCCTTTAAAGCAGAAGTAAGTGGTCCGGTCGTTTTCGCTAATGCTGCGTTCCAGGCAGGCTTTTGAAATCGTAAATTACAGCTTCAAGTCACAACTTACGACTTTGTAGCGTTTCAGGCAACCCACTCGTGTTTTTCCGACCTGTTTTACCGGTGAAAGTCACTATAACGGCCACTCGTAACTTCCGACCGGTGAACTCGTACCAGATCGAACTGGTACCACTTCACGGTCGGAAAAATATGAGTTTCCTTGAACGCACCATAACAGTCCTCGTCCTTACGTCGCCACATTCACGGCGTCCCTTGGCTGCACACACAGCCCTGCATGCCGTTCTCTCTCCTCATTGGATAAAAACTGTAGGATACGATAAATGTTTTCTCCTCCACTCAGAGCAGAGCAGAGTGACTGACAGACCCGTGTTTCAGACCAAACACTCTATGTAAGTGATTGCTGTCGGAAGATATAACTATTTAAGACTTATATTAACACAAATATATCACTTACTTCTGCTTTAAGTTCATATT
>NW_028220407.1:0-18282 GCF_045865225.1 Trachurus japonicus | reverse complement strand
TGTTACGGGTTTCAAATAAGATAATGTAACCGGAGTAACAAAAGAATTTGTCTGGGGTTCACCGCCCTTCACTCTGGACCTGCAAAAACAGAATAACGTAGGTGAGTAGGTGAAGGAGCAAACCGCCATTTCTTTCCCAGATTTCTGTCTGATTTATTACACAAAGCACAATATAAAACAACAAACTTCCCCTGAGTAATTAGTTATGTTTCAGTTTTAAACACATTAATTATGTTGTATCTACCCTTTACACTTCCGCAAACATCTCATTCACAAACATTCACAAAAATAATCTGTCTTTACAAAAATAAATCACTTCCTTATAAGTGCAATTGTATCAGAAATGTAAATCATGTTTTAATCTATATGAGCGTATCTTTGTTTTTAACTCAATAAGTGCATCCTCATATTAATGTAATAATGTAAACCTTAAACCTTCTTAGGCTTTTAAATTAATATTCAAGTGACTTTACAGTCAAAACATGAAACAACATACATACACAGGGAAAATCATTCAACCTATGGTCCCATTAAACACAGACCGGACACTATTATAACTTCGAAAAAACCCTCAGTTCAAATTATTAAACGTACATTTGCTTTCATTTAACCTTAAATATATTTTTCTAACGTGTCAAAATGCCCCAGGAGCCGAAATAAAAGGTATCAGGGAGCGACAGCACCAGCACACAGAATCCCACATACACAATCACTGTGCTAACATGCTAAATGGCTGCTAACGCCATTGTTTACAACACTCGTATTTTCGCGATCACCAACACGGCTCGTTACCACGGATACACACATCAAAACTCATCAACGGACTTCTTTTACGTATAATACACCACCGTACACCCAAGGAGGAATCTGCTTGTGCAACTTTTACCATGTACCAACCTGCAAAAACAGAATAACGTAGGTGAGTAGGTGAAGGAGCAAACCGCCATTTCTTTCCCAGATTTCTGTCTGAGGGAAGAGGGAGGGGTCCCGCACCTCTAGACACCGCGGTGCAACGGTGGCTGCACTTTAGTTCCGCCTTTCCTTTTTACTCGTACACGACATTTTAATACACAATAAAATACGAAAATATTATTCAACAGCTGGCTGGCTATTACTTGCCTTAATAAAGTGATGTTACACTTTTTTTTTTTTTGAATATGAAAGTAGTTTTTCAAGGTGTATCACACACTCCCCAACAAATAAAAGTGGCTCCTGACACAAAATACTTGAAACGATTCTTCTCTGAACATATATATAGACATTTTCTTTTCTTTTTTTCATAACAAAACACATTCAAACTCTCAGTGAGTGTATCCTTTAAGTCCCATAAAGTGTAAAGTGTATAGTGTGCGTGTTTCAGACCTTATCAGGTGAGTATGCAATGTATAATGTGTGTTTCAACAGGTAAGTATGAAATGTATGGTGTGTGTAGTGTTCAAAGTCTCTTCAGGTGGGCATGGAATATCTTTCATGGCCTTTCATCCACAGTGGGTTGGGTACATGACAGGTAGGTATGGGGCGATGGATGGGGGTTGGAAGGGATGGAAGTATGGGGGACAGAGACACTGGTGAGAACACTGTACTGGCTGGATCCCTAGTGCACTCACAGTGGGACGTGGCTGATAGGCTGGTCGGCCCAAGGATGGGTAAGTGAAGACATAGCCTGGCCGTCTTTCTCTTGTGGACTGTCTCAGAGGGATCTGATGTTCAGGTTGTGGCATGGGAACATTGTCCTCCTGCTGGGCTGTGTGCAGCTCCTCTTGAACAGTTGTAGGTGGAGGCGGCTCCATGTCGTGTTCATCCTCACTGGAGGCCCCCTGCTCCTCACCTCTGACACTCTCTGTTTCCTGTTCAGGTTCTGCGTGAGCTGTTTCCGCCAGGTAGGTCTCATCCTTTTCCGATCTGTTGTGAAGGTTAGAAGCAACATGTGGATCAGGTAAGTGACTCTCTGCTCTAGGTTTCTCCACAGGTATTCGCAACCAGTAACGAGGCACGCCTTCCTCTTCCTCAGAGTCACTTATATCTGGGGTCTGTGTCACATGTGTGGGTTTTGGGGTGTGTGTGGTTCTCTTAGTTCTCTTTTGTGACCCAGCTGTGGTGGTGGTGGTCGGGCTCTGGAGTGGCCCTACAGGTAGGTCGTTGACTTGTAACAGGAGGTTCCTGTGCAGAGTACGAACTGGTCGGCCTCCTGCCTCTGGACTCACTTTGTAGACCGGGTTATCTCCAACCTGTTCTCTCACGATGTATATAAGATGCTCCCAGTACGATCTAAGCTTTCCAGGGCCCCCTCGTTCACTGAGATTGCGTACGAGAACTCTGTCCCCAGGCTGGAGAACCACACCTCTGCTCTTTTTATCGTAGTGTGTCTTTCCTTTTGAGCTGGACTGTCGGCAGTTTGCGTTTGCTATTCGATATGCCTCGATCATTTTTCCAGCCCATTTCTCAGCATATCCTCTTGCTCCATTGGTTTCAGTTCTCTCCTCCGTTGTGAGGCCGAAGAGGATGTCAACGGGGAGGCGAGGATGTCGGCCATACAACAAATAGTACGGGGAGAAACCTGTGCCCTCGTGCTTCGTACAATTGTATGCATGGAGGACATGGGGCAGGTGGTCCTTCCAATTCTCCTTCTCTTTCTCTCCCAGAGTCCGGAGCATCTGCAGTAGGGTGCGATTGAGTCTTTCTGCAGGATTACCCTGGGGGTGGTAGGGCGAGGTTCTCGAGTGGGCAACACCAGCTAACTGTCTGAGAGCTCTGAAGAGTTCATTCTCAAACTCTCGACCCTGGTCATGGTGGAGTTTGGCCGGGTATCCAAATCTGGGGATGAAATCGTTGAAAAGCCGATCAGCAGCCGTCTTACCAGCCTTGTTCCTGGTGGGGTAGGCTTGCGCGAATCTGGTGAAGTGGTCAACCACTACCAGGATATACTCGTACCCACCTCTACAGGTCTCCAGGTGAAGGAAATCGATGCACACCAGCTCGAGGGGCGAATTTGATGTAATACTTCCCATTGGCGCTCTTTCATGTGTGGCTGGCTTCTTCTGTTTAATGCAGGAGCACTTTCTGGTCACGTATTCTTCTATCTCACTTTTCATGAAAGGCCAGTAGAATCGCTCCCTCGCTAGGCTCAGAACTTTCTCAACACCGACGTGACTCATGTTGTTATGTAGCTGGGTGAGTACTGTTTGTTTGTAGGCGGCGGGCAGGACCAGCTGCTGTCGACCTGCACTCTTCCTGAAGAGAAGGTCATCCTCTATGTGTAACCGGCTCCACTCTCTTAACAGTCTCCTTGTGTGTGTGTCAACTCTCCCTCGATCATCCTCTGTTAGTGGTGTGTTATTTTCCTTCAGCTCCATAACTTTCCCAATAGCAGGGTCTTTCCTTTGTTCCCTCACCAGCTCATCATGACTGATTTCCTGCAGAGGCTCGACGTGAGGTTGGCTTTGGGATGTTAAGTTGAGGGCTGCCACCCAGGCCACATCCCCTTGTTGTGCTCTCCGGCTCCCTTCCCATACAGCACATACTGCCTCCTCCGACAACTCCTCAGAACACTCAGCCATGAAGGTGTTAATGTCCAGGGGCAAGCGCGACAAGGTGTCGGCATCGATGTTGGCTTTGCCTGGCCGATACTTGATGTCAAAATGGAAATCGGCCAGCTGCCCCACCCACCGGTGACCCACAGCGTTGAGCTTGGCAGTACTCAGGATATATGTGAGGGGATTATTGTCCGTAAAGACTGTGAAGTGTGGCGCGTAGAACAGGTAGTCCCGGAACTTATCACATACCGCCCACTTCAATGCGAGGAATTCCAGCTTTCCGCTGTGTAGGTGATAATTCTGTTCCGCTGGTGTTAGTGTGCGGGATCCGTATCCAATCACCCTCATCTTCCCATCCTGGTTCTGATAAAGAACTGCACCGAGACCTTTTTGAGAGGCATCTGTGTGGAGTGTGAAGGGGATGTTGAAATCGGGATATGCCAGCACTGGGGGCTTGGTCAGCCGGTCCACAAGCTGTTCAAGGATCTGTTGGTGTTGTACAGTCCACTCTACCGGGGCTCGGGAGGACGGCTGGTGGCCTTTCATTTTTCCCCGTGGCGGCTTGGGCTGAGAGGCGTCAGGCTTCGACTGGAGCAGGTCGTACAGGGGCTTGGCTATTCGTGAGAAGTCCTGCACGTATGTTCTATAATAACTCAGAAACCCAAGCAACTGCCTGACGTCCCCAACTGTCTGTGGTGTCTTGTGTTTCAGCGCCTGCACTGCTTCAAGATCTTTGGGATCCATTTTTACCCCTTCTGCTGATACCAACCGGCCGACATATCGAACCTCTTTGCGGAAGAGCTCGCATTTCTCCGGCTTCAGCTTTACCCCATGGCGTTGCAAGGCCTGGAGGACTCGGCGTAGCACCTGCACATGCTCATCAAAGGACCTGGAGAAGCACAGCACGTCGTCGAGGTAGGGGATGCAGCACTCATCTCTCAGCGTATCGAGCATCCCTTCCATGCTCCTTTGAAAAGCAGCTGGCGCGTTCGACAACCCAAAGGGTATTCGTACCCACTCGTAGAGCCCCCATGGCGTTATGAATGCAGTCAGGTGCCTTGATCCTTCGGCGATAAAGCCTTGGTGGTAAGCTTTTCCCTGATCGAGGATCGAAAACCAGGTATATCCTCCCAGGGAGTCGGTGAGATCCTGGATCCTAGGGAGAGGGTGGCGGTCCGGCACAGTTTTGTTGTTGAGGAGCCGGTAGTCAACACACAGACGTAAGGATCCATCTTTCTTTCTCACACAGATGACAGGAGCTGAATACGGTGACTGGGACTTCACGATCCAACCTTTAACCAACAGCTCCTGGATGTACTCCTTAACTTCCCTGTAGAGTGGTTTTGGGATGGACGCGTAGGCCCTCTGAACTGGGATATCATCCTTAGTCCTGATCTCCATCTGTAGGGAGGGGATGCATCCTATGTCGTCGCCATTGCGGGAGAATGCTCCACATTCCTCGTAGAGCACTTCCTTCACCGCCTGCTGCTCTTCAGGGCTCAGGTGACTGACATCAACAGGAGGAAGCCAGGACTCAGGTGGAGAAGTGCTGGGAGAAGTGATGCCATTAACCTCAACTGTTGTCACCTTTATTGATGTAGAATTAGCCTGATGTGACTCTGGTGCATCGGTCTCGAGGACCTTGACGACATTTTGGATGGTTCCCAGGGCAGTTCTCTTTGGCAGGGTTACCTCATGTTTTGAGTGATTGGAGATGGGCACCTTAACATAAGGCCGTCGGGTGTTATTGACTTCCAAGAGGCCTCCTCCTACACTCAACTGTCCTAAGGCTGCGCTTTCCTCAGCTGGTTCGTATAAAACAAGGGGGTCAGATACATCAAAGTTTGGGGGTAGCCTGCACCACACATGAACTGTTCGACCAGGAGGAATGAGGGCGTGGTCTTTGCCCACTCTTATAGTGACTGGATCACAGTATGTCCTAGGGGGCACCTGGATGAAGTTCACTATGGCCTCCACCTGTTCTTCCTCTATTCCAAATGCACTGCGGAGAAGGCTGATAACTGTTGCAACTGCATCACCAGAAGACTCCTTCCTCCTGATGATCTCCTCCAGTACATTGGCTCCTACGAGTGGCTGGGGCAGTGGCAGCTGGCTGACTAGGAACGGGGCCTGTATGGTGAGATTGGGGTCATCATTCCCTGCAAGATTGACAGTGAGCTCAACCCATCCACTGTACGGGACGACGTGGCCAGTGACTGCATAGACGCCCAGTTCTTCCTCTAAGAGCTCAGAGAGAGGTCTCACTGTGTAATTAGGGATGTGAGTATCAGTCCAGTGTTGGTCGATTATGCTCACTTGTGAACCTGAATCAAACAGGACTGTTGCTGGGTAACCGCCAATCAAACATTTCAGCAGACTTTTCTTTCCAACTAGGGGTGCTTTGTAGGTGATGTTACTCTGGCAGGTAAGTGTGTGTGGCTTTTGTTGTTTGTTTTGCTTGAGGTGTCTTGTTGTTTGTTTGGGGGAGGGGCTTACTGTTTGGGACTGAAGCTGTTCACTGGTCTCTGAGTGTCCCTCCACAGAGACCGAGGCCCGTTTCCCTGCACCTTGACGCGGTTCAAACATCCCACTGCTCTGTGTCCTGCTTCTCCACACACGAAGCAGTGGTTACACTCCTGTAGGTTCTGCTCAATGCATTTTGGACAACGAGCTGTTCTCTCTCTCACCTGGGCTGCAGGTTGTCTCAGCTGTTGTTGGGCAGGTCTGCTGGGGGGTGGCTGAGAAGGAGGGTGTGACTGGATGAGAGCTGGCCTGGACAGAGGATAAGACACTTGAGCATTTGTTGTACAATGATCCATCAAAGAAGCCACCATGTGTGTTAGGGTTTCCACCTGAGCACTGAGCTGCTGTATTGTCTGGATATTTTTATTGTCTGTTGCTTTATCCCATGACTTGTCATTTTTGTTACAGTCTCCTGTCTCAACCTTAGCACTGTGCGCTTGTGTTGTCTTTTGTCTGGAGGATTGGCCAAGTCTGCGCTGATGCTCATTCTCATCGCTTATTATTTTCATGACCTGGCTGAGGATTTCCTCATCTGTGACTAGGCTGTTTGAAACTAAGGGTCTCAGTCTCTGCCGGAGGTCAGCATGTTTTGTTCCCAATCCCTGATAGACAGTGTGGAGGAAGACTTCTTGGATGGTCTTAGGATCATATGAAATGTCTGTACTAGTCTGTCGGGACTGAAAAAGGAGTTTTTGCTTGAGCCCAATCATGCGGTACAGAAACTGCTGAGGTGATTCTTGGTCTGACTGTCTGGCGCACATTAATTCCTGGAACATCTCAGTCGTTGCTTTCTCACCGAGATGGGACCTGAGGAAACCTTTAAGCTCAGTAACTGTAATTGAGTCTTTATTTACCAGCATATCCTTAAAGGCCCCTGGTTTGATGATCCTCAACACCCCTCTGACCACCTCTGCCTCTGCGAAGCCCTCTTTCATTCCCTCGTCGATTTGTTTACTGATGTTGTTGTAATTTAAGTCAGAGCTCTGATCTCCAACCTGACCACCATGTACTTTGAAGTCTCTGCGCTGCAGGTAGGAGAGGTCCTTCAACACTACTGGTCTCTCTGAGATCATCTGTGGCATACGGTGTGACTCTGACTCACCTTGGAGGGGGTAAGTTGTGGTTGGTGGGGTCGCTGTAGGTTCACATCGTCGCAGTTTCTCACCCAGCTCTTCATACACTTGTCTCAGTTCTTCTACTGACTGTATTGTTGTATGAGTGTGAGGATGAGGTTGTGGTTGCATGACTGTGCTGTTAGGGTGAGAATGAGGTTGTGATGCAGAGTTTGGGATCGTAGTGGATGGACTGTGGCTAGGTGTAACCTGTGTATCACCATCACTCAATGCACCAACTGGAAAGTTAACAGAAACATCAACATTCATCACTTTACATATCAGATCATTTAAAACCAACAACTGACTCAAACCTTCATCCTCGAGTCCTAGTAGGGTGTCAGAGTGCATGTAGGAGACGATGTACTCCATGCAGCCTTCTTCATCCTCTGGACTCAGCTCTTTTTCGTGTTCACTATCGGTTGCAATGTCTTTTGCAACCTGATAGATTTCATTGCTCGAGAGTCTGAATAGTTTTTTTTTTGATGTTCCATACTAATTCTTTGCGAACCGTTGACATGGTGCGTGGTCCTGATGTCACCTTTAAGTTTATTAGTTCAGTAAATCAGTAGGGTGGTGACTTGGTAAAGGGTGTGTGCGTGTGTGCGTGTTGACCTCCCGATCACAGGTGAGATCCCCTGGCTCTGGTGTGCGATGACCACAGGATCAGCGTCGTAGCCCTCTGGTAAGTAGCGTGCGCTGGTCTCAGGGTCAGACGTGGTTCACCGGTGACTAGCGTGCGCTGGCCTCAGGATCAGCAGTGCGGCTCCTAAGCGAGGTGAGGATCCCTTGTCTCCTTGGTCTCCCTCCTTGGACACCCACGGGTTGACTCCTGGCCGGCAGCAGCGTCTTGTCGTCTTGGTTCTAGTATCTCTGGACCTGCTCCTCCGATGGTTGTGATGAGGAGAGATCCCGGACGAGCCCCCACAGTTTGTTACGGGTTTCAAATAAGATAATGTAACCGGAGTAACAAAAGAATTTGTCTGGGGTTCACCGCCCTTCACTCTGGACCTGCAAAAACAGAATAACGTAGGTGAGTAGGTGAAGGAGCAAACCGCCATTTCTTTCCCAGATTTCTGTCTGATTTATTACACAAAGCACAATATAAAACAACAAACTTCCCCTGAGTAATTAGTTATGTTTCAGTTTTAAACACATTAATTATGTTGTATCTACCCTTTACACTTCCGCAAACATCTCATTCACAAACATTCACAAAAATAATCTGTCTTTACAAAAATAAATCACTTCCTTATAAGTGCAATTGTATCAGAAATGTAAATCATGTTTTAATCTATATGAGCGTATCTTTGTTTTTAACTCAATAAGTGCATCCTCATATTAATGTAATAATGTAAACCTTAAACCTTCTTAGGCTTTTAAATTAATATTCAAGTGACTTTACAGTCAAAACATGAAACAACATACATACACAGGGAAAATCATTCAACCTATGGTCCCATTAAACACAGACCGGACACTATTATAACTTCGAAAAAACCCTCAGTTCAAATTATTAAACGTACATTTGCTTTCATTTAACCTTAAATATATTTTTCTAACGTGTCAAAATGCCCCAGGAGCCGAAATAAAAGGTATCAGGGAGCGACAGCACCAGCACACAGAATCCCACATACACAATCACTGTGCTAACATGCTAAATGGCTGCTAACGCCATTGTTTACAACACTCGTATTTTCGCGATCACCAACACGGCTCGTTACCACGGATACACACATCAAAACTCATCAACGGACTTCTTTTACGTATAATACACCACCGTACACCCAAGGAGGAATCTGCTTGTGCAACTTTTACCATGTACCAACCTGCAAAAACAGAATAACGTAGGTGAGTAGGTGAAGGAGCAAACCGCCATTTCTTTCCCAGATTTCTGTCTGAGGGAAGAGGGAGGGGTCCCGCACCTCTAGACACCGCGGTGCAACGGTGGCTGCACTTTAGTTCCGCCTTTCCTTTTTACTCGTACACGACATTTTAATACACAATAAAATACGAAAATATTATTCAACAGCTGGCTGGCTATTACTTGCCTTAATAAAGTGATGTTACACTTTTTTTTTTTTTGAATATGAAAGTAGTTTTTCAAGGTGTATCACAATCGCACTCTGCACCAGACTCATCTTATATAATACGCACTTGAAGCTCACACTTACACCGGCCACATATTTCATTCAGTAATGTGCTTTATCCCTATGAATTTAATGTATCTGGCTATGAAACTCACATTGCTCACATGTTTTCTGTCTCTGTAAGCGTTGCACTGCATCTAGTGCCAGCGAAATGTAAGAACAAGAAAACCCCCCTATCATTCACACTTGGGAGTGTTCATACATTATTCAGCTGCATTATCTACAGTAATTCAGACACACTTTAAAGTTTGACTATTTAAATCACATGTTCATACAATTAGACTAGCACTCAAAAGATGTGTGAAAGCAGTGGGAGATATGAGGCGACCCCCTCTAACAGCCACATACATGACTATTACATCTTATTTAACACCATCCTGCTCCACTGGCCTTAAGAACAGTGCCCTACTGTAGATTAATTGACTTACACTTAACAGCTTCGCTAACTGTACCCTATGTCACAGTAATGGTGACATGTTAATCTATTGAGTGGGTGGCTTCGCGAGGAATAAACACTCTCATAATATGTGTGGTCTCACTTAGGAAGCATCTTTAAATCCCCTCCGAATGATTCACTTTGTTAAACGAAATGACACTAAACGTTTAAATCCTCGAAATAAAAAGATTTATTTGACAAAAAATAGACCTAAATGGTAATAAAATAAAATCTTGTAAACACTGTGGTATAAAATCTGACAGTTTCCCATAATGTTCATTTACTCTCTGGTGTAAATGTGTCCAAACGACACGCCATGTATACACTGCACCTACATTAATAATGGTACACCCATGAGCTGATGCGTGTTGGGTCACACATAAGACGACAGCCACTGGATGTGACCATACATGAAAACAGGGTTAATCACTAGTCAATCCTTAAATATCAATACTTCCAATCACAAATGTTTCTGCTCTAGGATGGATTCACACATGAAAAGATTGCTATCTGAAAACTATAATGTGTATCTGATTATAAACTGGGACAAAATGTGACCACCAGGATCTAATAATACCTGGTCGACAGGGAGTACTTCTCCTCCTTCCTGTCAGAGCCATGCGAACGACGTCAATATTTTGTAGTTCATATAACTTTTATGACATTTATAGAGCCTGTTATTGGTTTCATAAATGAACACGGTTGACACAGATGATGGCTGACCGTAAGTGTGGTCTTGTGTGGAACTTTTTGATTTCTCATAACAGCAACAACGCTTTATGTGATGAGATGTGTGTGGGAGGACTGTGAGGTACCTTGGCAACACCACAAACCTTGTTAAGCATCTGAGACTTAATCACAATACAGAATATGATGAGGCTATGCAGCGAGAGAAGAAGAGGGGAGCTGCTGCTGAGTTGCTAGTGGCAGGAATGATGGTGGGTGTGTGTACAGTAGGCTACCTGCTGTGATGTCACGGTCACTGACTGTGGAAATATGATGCCACATCTGTCTGGACTTCAGTTTGTGTTGATGATTATGCAACTGAACTTCTCCACATTCTTTAAATCCACAAGATGCAATCGAAGCCAGCTATTAAATATGTTTTTAAGAAGGTGATGAAATGAATAAATGCTACAATAAATAGCTTATAAAGATCTGAAGGTTAGCATCAAAACAAATTAAGTCCAGAAGCACTAGTTTGGCAGCTGCAGAGCTGTTAGCGTCACCAAAAACACACTCTATCTGAAAACTGCATTAACTTAAAATAGCATATTCACAGCTAATGCTGCTGTATAAACACTCTGTCCTCTCACTGAGACTGAAACTAACGTCCTGTTCTCACACATCCCTGCATCACCTTCTGCTGTCATTTTTTCCTCGCTAATCAAATTGGCCAGTTAGGTTTTCAACACCTCATCATGTGTAAAACTGCACTTTTGATGCTGTGTCATTCACTGTCATTACACTAATCCCCCAATAAATGCAGCAGTTACAGATATTTAAACACTTTATTACCCATTATACAGCCATAAACGTAGAAAAAACATGGGAAACATCCAAGGATTTATGAACAAACAATATTTTGGGGGGTTATGTGAGCTTGTAGCTGTGTGAAATTTGAGATTTCTCCAGCTCAGGATTACAACAACAAAGCTGAGGAGAGCCGTTTTATTGAAGTTTTTAAATATATTATTCTAGAGATTGTTAACAAAGCAGTTATAATGGATATGTCAGTCAGTGGATGGAGTAAATGCGACTACAGTGGTTAAAGAAGCATGTAAAATCATTAGGAAACGTGAGAAAGAGCTGAGGGATTTCAAATAACCAGCTACTCTTTCATCGGTTTGAGTTTCTGCCCTCCGGGAGGTGATTTACGATAATTTTGTTAATAAAAAATGTTTTCAAAAACTATATCTTCCTTGTGCAATTCATTGCCACCTTTGTTCTTTTGCTTGTTCCTGTAAATAGGATGTGACTGCCTCATTACCTCCACTTTCTCCTGCCATAGTTGAAATGGGCCAAAAACCAAAGCAAAACTGAAACCTGAAATATTACAGAGGGCATATCCAAAGACACTGCATTGCTCCTGCTTGTGTATATCTGAAGAAGCAAGATGGGGGATGTTTTAGTGGCCTCAAGCCCAGACCATGGGGAATCAGTTGCTATGTGGGAAAACGTGCTTGAGATAAAATTAAAACACAAATACATTGTTCTCAACCAAGAACAAAACAAGAGCTATAAACATGCACTTACTGAAACAACAATCAGATCAAGTGATAGCGTGCATTAAGTATTTGAACACTGATACAGACTGTGCCGCTTACTTGTGTGACAATGTCAAAGCTTTTGAACAAATCCATAATCCTGTTTTTCATCACTGTGTAAATCTTGATTTGTGCTCTGCTGTTTTTAATCTAAAATATTTCTTTCAGCCTAAATCCTATTTCCCTGCTCTGCTGCTGTAATGTGAATTTTTTTTTTTCGCCTTGGACTGCTGGATGTGCCTGAATAGCATTCACTCAGTTATAAACAAGTTTGCCAGTTCTGTCGCAGAAATCGTACATTTTTATTCATTTGTTCAACAGTAATATGTTGCGGTTAAGATATCACCCGGGGGGGTGCAGAGGCAGTCTTAAAACCACAACAACAACAACTCAGAGATTGGATCTTTTCCGCTAATCACTGAAAACCTGATGTCAAAACTAATTCATATACAAAATGGGTGTTTACAGTTTACCAGAAATCACACCACAATATAAGACAAACTGCCTCTGGGAATCATTTCAATTGGACTTTCCATGTTGCAATCAGTCAAGCGAGACCCCCACTCTGTTGCTTTAACTGCTTCCTCTGTGATTCATCAAGCAGCCCACACTCACTGGAGACACAGGTCAGTGTTGGCTCACAGAGAAATGCAGAGACAGTAGCTTTCACTCAAGTGCAGATTATTATGGGAATATGCAAGTAATGAATTCTTGTGTCATCTATTTTTAATCCAAATGTTCTTTATTTTTCCATCCCTTTCTTGTCCATCAGGGCAAAATGTACTTCTGAGTATAACTGCTGAAACTGCGTACTTCTCATGTATGACAATTATTATAGATCAAAACTGCTGCAATGGAGGAATGTGAAACCATACTATTAGATGGCGATAATTCATCACTGAATTTCATGGCCATTTCAATTTCACTGAACCCTCATCAAAAAACATAGTTTCAGAGCCGTTCTCAGTTAATATCTCATTCCTTAAGGGATGTACCACAAGGTTATTACAAGGAGTATGCCTCTGAATGTGTATGTGACATACATTATGTGAGCGCAGTAATATGTTGTGGAGTGATAGTAATAGGCTGACGAATTGGCTCTAGAGATTTGATGTAGGACTAGTGTTCCCAAATGACATTCACAAAGATAGAACATCCCGTTCCCCAGATCTCCCATTTCATCTCTCTCTCTCTTTCCCTGTGCAGAGAGATGTCTTCTTTCAAAAGTGTTTAGTTTGACAGACGGTTTGCTTGTTGAATGAATAGTTCAACATTTCAGGAAAACTGAATTGCTCTCTTGCAAAGACTTAGATGAGAAGATTGATGATTCCACTCTCAAGTCAGCCAGTTAGTTTAGCACGAATACTGGAAACAGGGCATGTCATGTGCAAGGGCATTTGGACCACAGCCTGGGATCAAATCTGACTCTTTCTCTTCCCTAAACTTTCCTGTCCCTCTCTCTTCCTGTTCCCATCATAAGACCAAAAAGAAAACAAACACTTGAAACAGGATTCCAGTTCGTCTGGCTCTGTCCAAATGTAGCTCTAACAAGCAACACCTAAATATATACATATAGTATATACATCCAATGGTTTACAACGACGAACGAAAATCTCACGTATGTGCACAAACTTCAGCAGAGCCACTGGGTGCTGCTACTACAACAAAGCTAAAAACAGAGATGAAATTATTTGGGTCAGTACAGACCAGTGTGCTTTGGACGATTCAAAAGTGAACTCTATCCGCCGCCATTATACGAAAATCCATTGCCAGCCGGACCCCGGAATACCAACAGTGTTTTGAGAACTCTGAAAGTTCTCTAAACCCTTCCTTGGCATGACGGTGAGTAGAAAATTGGTGAATTTTGGGTGAAGTATCCCTTTAATAGGCAAACACTTAAACCAGAGACCGAGCCAGACGGAGCAGGTTACGGGCTAGTTGGTGTGTACAGCTGAGAGTTGATCGAGGAGGATGTCCAGAGAGGGATGAAGGCACAGAGGAGCGGAGGAAAGCTGGAGGCTCAAACCGAGGATGGCGGCAGACTGAGGGGCAGAGAAGAGCAGGGTCAAGAAACAAGGCAGAAGCAGATCAAACAGAGCACGAGACATGGTGAGCAGACACACTTTACCACACTGGGTTGAGCAAGGAACTGGCAGCGAGTGGAAGCAGAGACTGGGCCTGCTGTGTTCAGGAACAACTGCCGACCACAACCAATGTGAGTGCCACATACATACACTGTACACAGGAAAAACAAGATGGAAACAAAGAAAAACAAAAGGGTTCGAACACCCAAACTCCCTGATCAACACTTTGTATTTTCTATGTTAAGGACAAAAACTAAAATGCTTAAGTGACATTTTATGATGATGGATGTGACTAATTAAACAAGCAAGATATAATGGAAGGAGTCAAACAAGCTGTTTCACTTTAGCTGCTCACAACAGTTTGATATTCACAGCATATACACTTGAGAGTGACATCAATCTCAGGTTATTAGGTGCAGTTTAAAAAAGAAGCATCAACAACAACTAATTCTAGGCCAAAAACATTTTTAACAGCCTTTTCACTTTCTTCCGGCGTTGAACAGCAATAAACACTTTTAATGACTGAAGTCAGTGTTGGAAGTACAGTAGTTCTGACAGACTGTAAAACTGACTTTTAGATGAAAAGATTCAGTCGACTAAAACATGAAATACCTGCACACTGACTCTGAGGCACAAACTTTATTCAAAAAAAAGTTTTGATCTACGTTAGGGGAAAAAGAAAAAACATCTTTAAGAAGGGATTGGACACAGACGTTGGAAAGGTGTGGTGGGGAAAAGTTTTTTTTTTTCCAAGACTGTGGGTAGTTTGGACAGAGTATAAAGTCCACTTAACTCAACCTACAACTGTCTTACTTGAGATAATTATAATTCTACTGCAAAACCAATGTCACATTGACAAATGATAAGCCACTAGAAAGACGACAATGCACTGAATGTCACTCTGTGAACACATTTTGTCACTTTTTTAATTAATATCACTAAAACATAGAGGAACTACACTATAAGTTGCTTTTATAAACAACTTCAGTTGAAAGCTAAATTAAATTCTTTTTAATTGATTTTGTGTGATCAATCATTTCATGGGACTCCGTGTCACTTCCAATTTTCTGGATGTGGATATCTGACATCGGAGCGCACTTGTCAACTCTAAATTGGTTTGTTGTGACTGACAAGTCATATTGACCAACCGCAGAGGAACAGCTCAGCCCTGCTGGCTGCTCAGGGATCGACTTCCAAATGATCACAGCGTGTCCACTGAAGCTGTTGTGGCGGTATTGACGACGCGTCACGCACTTCTGCAACCTCTTCCTGCGCCTCTCTCATTACAGCGAGGCCTCTTCGTCTCTGGTAGCATCAACAAGCCAGGACAGGAGATCAGTGGATAGGGAGGCAGCAGGTGGGATTTCAGGAACAGACCCATAGCAGCAAGGCTATAAAACAGGACCTGACAACACTAATTGCTGACTAACACCTTCCTTAGCTACTTTATGTGGGGTTTAATGTTGCAATGGAATGGTGTTTGGGACAAATTGTGTCTGCACAATTTGATGTATTCCCTTTTCTGTACCTGTAAGAATGTCAAATGTCATGAATACAGTGTTACACATAGTTGAGAGTGTGCCGACATGTGCCATCTCAACATGGCATACAGTACAAGCAGAGGGGAGGGGGCAATTACTCCCCTCTGTCCAGGACATATTTAAAGAAAAAAAACAAAAACAAAAAACGCTGCCCTCACAGAAACATATCAGGTGCATGCAAGAGCACAAAGCTGTTGAACGGCTTACTGCCACAAGTTGGGAGAAACAAAAACTGAACTTACTGATCTACGAGAAATGTTTTCTCAATAAACCACAATAAAGTTTGATTTTATTGGAGTCGATAAAACATCCAAAATCAACAAGGGAAATTTTGTTAAACAATGGACGACAAATTGATTACATCACAGATGGGGAAAAAGTGAATCTACATAAAACATAATCGTGTTTCATCATCAAAACTACCACGTCATCACAAAACAATCAGTACAATCAGTGACAGAGGCGATGATCTGCACAAAATAATGTAATCAGGTCACAAAGATGATGTGAGTTTGATCCAGACACACCCCGTCAGCCACCATTAAAAACAAACTCACCACGGGTGCAGAGGAACTGGCCCTTCTGTTTTAAGTTTCTAGCCACAGCAATACTTCCAAAAGGCGTGGTAGCCAATGGACAGGGTGTGCTGTACTGGCTTTGTGGATTTGTTTATAGTAGAAACAAAAACACGCGCACATCCCAAAAAAACTTGAGACTAGGTGCTGGACCACCAAGGAAGACACAGGTGAGGAAAAAAGGACAGCTAGTATTTGCACATGAATGTTTCGGGTGTCAGCCAGCTAGTGTGCGGTCTCCTTTTTTCCTTTTTTGTGGATTTGTTTATCATGTATTATCTTGATTCAGACTCATTCTTTTTTCTCACAGTCCGCATTACATTTAACACAGAAACAACATAGAAACAAAACAAACCCTGACACAACACAAATTGCTAACTTTAGTTTAGATGGTCAGTTCACAGGTCAATGCAAAATGATTTCTAAAGCTCAGAGTGGATGAACCTTGCTGGTGACACCAGGAAAGTCAAATATACTGAATGAATAAACACAGATTTATTCATAAATGTATTTAGAAATTCACTTTCCACTCTAATTTGTAGCAGAGCATGATGATTGTGAGGATTAGGTCCTGTTGGACCAGTTTCCCCTTTGTTCTCTGCCAAGGTCTCTTCTCTCATTTGTGTGACTGCCTCTGCAAATGTGTGTGTGCAGCTGGACGTGGCCTCCTGAGCTCCTGTTCTCTCCAAGTCTTACTCCACACCTGGGGCCTCATTTATCAAAGAGCGTGTAAAAGTCCTCTTAAATTTTCAGTACGACGGAAAGGCAAAATGTGCGTACGACCAAAAAATATACACTCTTTTCAGATCTATCAAACTCCGCGTACACACGGCTGCACGGTATTTCCCTTGATAGATCACACCGGACCTGAGAAAAGCGTGGATGAGAACACGCCTCATACCCAGCCCCCTAAACAGCCCCACGCAACCATATGTGGTCAATGCAAATCAGTTACGTGCATATTAAGTAGCCATGTGCACTCTGGAAACGTGTGGAATGACGTCAGTGGAAGACGGTGAAGACAACAGACGGACGGAGAGCGGAGAAAGAAGCGGAATTTCTCTGAAAGCGAGATACACGGTAACACGGCAATATCAGTCAGAAACATCATCTTGCATTGAAAGGCTTCAATAAATACAAAAAACTCCCAAATCTAAATGAAACAGAACAGAAAGAAGAAGAATCATATTTATTCTGCCCCTTATTTTAGATTATGTCATAATAATTTAAAGCAGGGTTTCCACTGCCAGTCAGTACTACTTTGCACCCCTTTCCACTAACCCCCAACTTCCGTTCACTGGAAGACTTTGGTTTTCATTTGTGCATAGCTATAGCCTATATTTTAAAAAAAAACAAAAAAACATTGAAGTCCACCAGTCTGTGACTTTTCCTAAAATGATGTTGGGCAGCACCCAGTTTTGTTAAATACAATAAATATTATTCACACAAAAAATATGGATCATGTTTTCTCATTTGCTTTGATTTGCGCCGACATTATTGTGCTTGCTGCTTGCTTGTGTGTGTCCAGTCTGGCTACGTAACACACGCACGTCGCAGAAATTATTTTCCAGACTGGACAGACGGGTTGTGGAAGAGGTGTAGCCTACATGCAGGGGAAAAATATCAACATGATATCAAAAGAAAACGAAATTCGTTTTATAAAGCCAGTATATAGGAGCAAACTAGTGTAAATGCACAGGGGAAAAATCTGAGTCGCTGTGCTTTTCATGTAAAGTGCCGACGTCAACACGTGTGCGGCGGTGGTGGGGGTGGGGGGGGGTCATCATCACCACCACTTGCTACTTCAAACAGTGTCCGCGCTCCTCTCTCCCTCGCATACTGCAGTTCTCTGACTCTGCAGCGGTGTCGCCAATTCCTCTTGTTCTTCAAAAAGCGTGTAAATGCCGGTACGCCATGGTCGGACTGGTCGTAAATTTTTGCTCTTACTCCCGACAAGTTTTGGTTTGATAGATCCCAAATTAGGCGGAGAAAAGTGCGTACGCACAAAATGGGGGAAAGAGCGTGTAAAAAAGCGTGTATCCACAATGATAAATGAGGCCC
>NW_028220406.1:0-6739 GCF_045865225.1 Trachurus japonicus | reverse complement strand
TACATGCAATACCTGTATTCATGAAATATGTTTTGTTTTCCAAGCAATAACCCCTTGGCGTCTTTTTCTAATCAAAATGTGAGACATCATCTCAATATGCATGACATGGGACGAGGGATGAAAGTGCTGCAGTCCCACACAAGGCAGAACACCTGGTCACTTTAAGAATGAGTGGGATTTGAACTCCCAGCCTCTCAATCCAAAGTCAATGGCTTTACCCACTGACCTATCTAGCCACATGGGGTGAGCCCTCAGTTACACCATACATCTTATACTACATGTGTTGCTTTGCCTTGCAGCTGTGATACAGAACAAGGTCAGTCATGTACTTTCTGCCACTTTCTGCCAATACAAGTTCTTCTAGGTTTTCTTTATTGGAGAGCACTGAGGCCAAGTGGCCTTGGGCTCAGGCATGCGCTGTTATTACACAGACATAACACAGTAATTACACAGGAATCATGATTTAACATGATGAATAAACTCATAATAATACTGTATCATATTGTATGATATGGGATCATCCTGTACTGAAAAATAAAATATACGGTCCCGTATGGGCTCAATCCAGGATGCTCATCCTACTCTTATGCTACACTATAGGTTTTTAAGAAAGAAGAAAAACAAAAGTTTCACAAGATATATTAAAGAAGTATTAAGTCAGAATGACAGGCGAGTTGTCTGTTACTGTCACTCACTGTCACCCTGGTTGAAATAAAATTTAAAAAATTATGAAATGAAAAAAGTTGTGATAACAAGTCAGGGGGCAACGGGCCACTACAGTATTCTCTCTTGGGGCCCAGAATACCTAGCAACAGGATAACTTGATTGATAACTTGATAGACAATAAATTGGTATGATATCCAATCAACTCTGGCACACTGTTCATCAATAATCCTTGTAAACTACTATTACTACACACTCGGCCTCGTCACAGTGCGCCATGGGTAGAAGTAGCCTATAGATTGGATTGCCAAGAGTTCTTATTCCAAAACCAGTTGCTCTGATTGCAAAAACCTGGTCAATAGTAGGACATTGTCTGAAGAGAAGCTATTGTACACTGTCTCCTATAAGGGATTAACATGTCTGCAATAGGGCTCGCAGACAACTGTGCATTTAAACTGATATCATCAATCCAAAAGCCAACAGTTAACAAATGACATTACAGAAATCACAGAGGGAAATGAAAACCCAGCAAAGCCAGTAAATAACACCTCTGGTGGAAGGGAAAAGAGCTTCTGTTATAGTCATTAAAAATAAGACACGCATGGTGAATTAGTGGATCCATTACCAGTGTTTTATGAGTTAAGGCGAGAGCTATTTAATATTTTCAGATTAAGACCCATAACATGTAAATTGAGTCCATATTGAGTCTCTTTTTCATACACTCATAAATTTGGTGATATATAAAGTGTGCAATAAAATAAATAAAACTGGAGCCAAAGCTATACCATCAAGTACTCAATGTATCAAAGTACCGTAGAGTGATATTTTTAAAATGCCATAGACTCTAATGGCAGCACCTTCATCCTTGTCTCCTCCATGTTGTGTCCCTGGATCAATGCCTCTAGACAAATCTCTTGCTGTGCTGCAGCTCAATACCACCAGTAACATTTCTGAGTGATTATCTAGTGACAACATTAAGGTTACTCAAAGTTGTCAGTGTGCGTTTGTTTGACTTTTATGTTTGCTGCTTTGATGATACAACTATTCCACAGTGCAGCGTACCAAATGAAATGAGGGAGCTGCTCACAGCTGGAAAGCATGAAAACAAAATGCAGATGGTGGTGAGACAGCTCCAAGAAGAAGGCAAAATAAGATTAAATCACTGGAAAAACATTTGGCTTTCTCTTAAGTGTAATTGTCAGCAAATATTCCACGGTCGTGTTATGACTGATGTCTGTCAGCGCGTGTATCATTAACATACCATGATGTTTTTTAACTGCAAAAGCAGTAGGCTTGTCGGGAGAGCTACCATTTTGCACTTTTGTTTTATTCTCCCTGCAAACTCTGATTGCAAGAGGCAGGCTCCTTTGACTAGTGCACATCCCTATGGTAACTTATGATACGGAGCTAACCATCTCCAGAGGTTCACTCCCATGAAAATATGAAAACAGTGTGCATACAGAGTAAACAACTTTGTAAAACGACGAGTCATCATTCCTACAGAACAACATTAAAATTAAGCAAAAGCAACTGAACAGCAACATATTTCCATATCAGTGGAATCACTTTGCCTTCAGGGAAAATGATAGCAGAAATATTTGAAAAGTTCACCATCATAAAGGAAAGGCCATGTGTTAGTAGTTACCTCACAAAGCTGTGCATAGCTAAGACGTAGCTGTTTTATACTTGTACAAATTGATATTGTGATGTTTGGATGATTTTCTAACCTGCAACATATCAAGAGTTGTGCAAACCAACTGGCTTCCTCAACATTTAGGACCCTTTTCACCAGATCTGCAACATTGCATATATTTCACTAATCAAAACAAATACCATACTTGAGACATTTTCATGAATCCAACCAGGACCACATGGGCACAAACATGTTTCTGCAATTTGTTCCTGACAACTGTGTGATAAATGTGACATTGATGCCATGTAAACTGTGCTGACCAATCACTTGGTCAATGGTGACGCATGAGGTGTCTAGATTTGGAGAGAGTGCATGTTGGCTCCTCTGCAAGCACATGTGTTTACAGTTACACCTAACACCTTTGTCTGTGTAGACTGTTATAGGGCTATAAATCCGACGTAATTCTTATCAACACACCAGGCCAGATAAAAAGCATTATAAAAAGAAAGCATGATAACAAACAAGAAAAACAGAAAACATGATAAATATAAAGAACACACAGAACACAGAGCAACAGCAGCATTCATAGGACAGTACAAATGCAGCTCTTGTAGATTACACACAAATTACTTCAACTCTATACTGTGACATAAATACACAGATACACATATATTATTAAATATTCCTCTGTGCAAGCAGATTTCTTTTGCTCTAAAACATCCCTGACAACTCCCTGCTGCCATCCCACACAGACACACACACAAGTATCATTCATCTCTATTCCAAAGATGACACCGTAGACACGTCTGATTCTATTAACCTTACATCTATTTCTGCCAATATTTCCTTCTTGAGTGCAAAGTTCTCTCTGCTGCAGGCAGCCACATGCCATAAGTCCTCCCATCAGAGCTGAATGGCCACTGATTTAAGATGAAGTCTGAGAAGAGGTGTGAAGTAAATGAATTTCATACGCGAGCAAGCCTGAAAACTCAGTTCTGACTGAGCAGTCGCTCTGATTGCGGGTGACATGTGGGTAACTGTGCTATGCTAATCCAGCACAGCAAAAAGGCGTATTGCAGTGTTATGCGCACCAATACATGTTTGAATTCACTGAGCTGCGATGTTGATGAGTTGCGACATTGTGCTTCCATTTTCTCCTTTTACCCATTATCTGCAAGTGGCCTAAACGCTGTGAGCTATTTAAGTCACTTACTCCTCACTGTAACCCTGGAACTTACAGGTCCGACTCATATAAACGCCATATTTTTCACACCGACAGCTGGTCAATGTTGGTGTTGATTGTATTTTTGCAGGTGGAATTGAGCCATCAGTGGCAGCAGTGATGAAGCGTGAGCGATTTGATATAAACTAGTGAAAGTGACAAGGAAATCACTGCTGATTCTTACCTTGGTCAATCTTATTGGTCATAAATAAGCTGAAGGCCATCCTTCCAGCTCAGACTAATGGGAGTTAGATGTCCTGCCACACAGAAGAGGATCGACCTCAATCCTTAAGGTGTCACTCTGTGGAGTGAATCTGTGACACTGTCTTATGCTGCTGTTGTTTAATTTTTTGTTTAAGTCTCATGATGTTTCAGTCCCTTGTAGGTGGGTAGCACAGATGGTGACCATCTACGCAACAATCGACCAACACCTGGTTCTTTGACTGATTTCTATTATTAAATTAAACTAAATCATTAGCCACATATGCAGTACAATATGTCTTTGACTCTCCAACCCACCAACTTCTGGTCTGATGTGCACAATTCATTTTCTAAAGATATATAAATCATGATCTCTGCCTTAAACTGTGCTTGGGGTAGATGAACCTCCTTGAAAATGCAATGTTTTGTGTACTTTATCACCCAATTTATCACAAAAATGTTAAGGTTATCTAATGAATAGCCTTAAAGGACAATTCCAGGCGAATTCAGCTCTGGGGTGTATTTTCATATCATTTTAGGTCTAAAAGAATGAATCTGAAGATTTTCAGTTTAATCGCTCCTGTTTTGCGGTAGTTGCGTCTGTCCCCGCGTCCCCACGGCAGCAATGAATGGGAGTGGATGTAAGTTCCGCTGTTTAGGCTGTTTCCAGCCCTCAAAGCCGCAATTTTTTTCCACAGACAGCGTCAGATGGCTACTCAAACATGCACCGAGAAGTTTATTTACTTCAAGCAAGCCGGCATGTTTGTAAAACTAGATCTAATTCAAAGTCTCCCGGAGTCTCGCGCGAGCCCGAAGTTGCAGTGCTGGTGTATTCAGGCGCAGTCGGCGCTACCGCTTGTGTCATAAACACAGGAATATCAACTCTTTACTTGCTTGAAGTGTACATTTTTTTCCACAGACAGCGTCAGGTGGCCACTCAAACATGCGCCGAGAAGTTTTTTTTACTTGAAGCAAGTAAAGAGTTGATATTCCTGTGTTTATGACACAAACGGTAGCTTTCCCACTGCATGTGAACACACCGCGCACGGCAACTGGGTCTCGCGCGAGACTCCGGGAGACTTTGAATTAGATCTAGTTTTACAAACATGCCGGCTTGCTTGAAGTAAATAAACTTCTCGGTGCATGTTTGAGTCGCCATCTGACGCTGTCTGTGGAAAAAAATTGCGGCTTTGAGGGCTGGAAACAGCCTAAACAGCGGAACTTACATCCACTCCCATTCATTGCTGCCGTGGGGACGCGGGGACAGATGCAACTACCGCAAAACAGGAGCGATTAAACTGAAAATCTTCAGATTCATTCTTTTAGACCTAAAATGATATGAAAATACACCCCAGAGTTGAATTCGCCTGGAATTGTCCTTTAATGCTTCTCCAATCCACCTGAAAGTTGTAATTGCATTTTTTTTTTTGCTGGTTTAGGCTACTTGCTTTTGCATTATTCAGAGCACTTGAAGGACATGTAGTGTATGAAAATACTGGAAAATTGCATTCTGTATTGATTGAGTACAGGACACAGCCTTGTATTTTCAAATACATGAAGATCATGTATTACAAGGAATGAGCACCAGCCATAGCTGCAGCTGCTACAGAGAGAAACCTTGTGGTCCTCAAGAGCTGGTGATGGTCAGCACGGCTTGTCCTTTCTACTAACAATTATTAAGTAAAACTATTTCCACAGAAAGTTTTCACTTCACCACTATCACCACCAGGGCCGGCTCTAGCCATTTTGGTGCCCTAGGCGAGATTACTCTCAGGCGCCCCCCCAACAATGATCATAATGATCATAACGATAACATAACAGTGTATCTCTATGTCCCCTCTGACCCTGAGATACACAACTTGCACAACAATCAGTAAAATTGCATTGAGTAAATCCTGGGTGAAGACATGAAAAAATTTGTCTCTTCACAATCATGAGAACAAACTGTTGTGGTGCTTGAAATGGGTATACGAAAGTCTGGGCTTCACAAAAGCAGTGGAATATACTGTATGATATAAAGCGATAAGTGTAGAAAAAGATTTGTGAAATTGCTTTTTGAGCATAAATGTTAGGCCTAACTGTCATTCTCACCAAATGTCTCAAATGTGGGATAACAGAAGCTAAATATTGACTTCACGTTACATTTCAAACTTCATGAGATGTGTGTAGCCCTAAATGAGAAATTTTCTCCAAATATCAACTAAATAGACAAAAAACACGAAATTTACAATATTTAGCCTATATAATGTACCCTATGTGTTGTCACTGTGGTACTGTTTGAGAGGTAAAAAAACAACAACTAGTTTGATAGCTCAGCAGGTCTGAATACAGAGCTGGAGCTGATCTGGAGCTGAGGCCCACTGGCCCTGCTGTCTGAGCAGGCTGAAATCTCAACTCTCTCTTCTTTTTTCATAATCTTCCTCATCAAATGAGTCAGAACTTCCAGCCTCTGAAGCACCGTCATCATCCTCACTGCTTCTCTCTCTCTCTCTCTCTCTCTCTCGCTCTCTCTCTCTCTCTATCCCTCTGAACGACTCTGCTGTTTCGAAGCGCTTCACAGAGTTGTTGTTTTGATTGACAGGTCGTCAAAAGGGCGTGCGGCCGTGCTTATTTGAAAGAGGAGAGTTTCCCGATCACAGTAGTTGAACCGCATTTCTACTGCGTAAATGACAGACACATGAAAAAAAAAATATCGAGACGGTCGCGCAAACGCGCCGGCATTTGTGCCACACCTCTAATTACAGTAAAAATGTGGCGTTTCTAACAAGAAAACGGCGTGAGAGCATTCCTGCTGCAGACAGGTATCTGCCAATTTAAGAACATGTTTGTCATTGTTTATTTATTGTTTTGGGTTTTTTTTTCTACACAGAAAAGTGAGGGGGCGCCAGCGGACATAAATCATTATTATTATTATCATAATCCCCCCCCCCCCCCCCCTGACTGGGGCGCCCCTCCAGCAGTTGGCGCTCTAGTCGACCGCCTATATCGCCTATGCCAAGAGCCGGCCCTGATCACCACCC
>NW_028220405.1:0-9387 GCF_045865225.1 Trachurus japonicus | reverse complement strand
GCAGAAGTAAGTGGTCCGGTCGCTAATGCTGCGTTCCAGGCAGGCTTTTGAAATCGTAAATTACAGCTTCAAGTCACAACTTACGACTTTGTAGCGTTTCAGGCAACCCACTCGTGTTTTTTCCGACCTGTTTTACCGGTGAAAGTCACTATAACGGCCACTCGTAACTTCCGACCGGTGAACTCGTACCAGATCGAACTGGTACCACTTCACGGTCGGAAAAATACGAGTTTCCTTGAACGCACCATAACAGTCCTCGTCGCTACGTCGCCACATTCACGGCGTCCCTTGGCTGCACACAGAGCCCTGCATGCTGTTCTCTCTCCTCATTGGATAAAAACTGTAGGATACGATAAATGTTTTCTCTTCGGCTCAGAGCAGAGCAGAGGGACTGAGAGACCCGTGTTTCAGTCCAAACACTCTATGTAAGTGATTGCTGTCGGAAGATATAACTATTTAAGACTTATATTAACACAAATATATCACTTACTTCTGCTTTAATGAATTAGGCTACCAAACAGTTTAAATCTTATATTATATACTGTATATGAATTATCCTTTACTTCATTATTCTGTATTATTATTTAAAACTGTGACGATAATTCATTATCAGTTATTGTTTGGTTTATTTGGTTATTTCTTTAAATAATAATCTCAACATTTTGTCAATAAAAAACTATAAAATAGGAATAATATGATATATATAATATAATATCTACAATGATTTGAAACAGAGAAAATATGTACAGTCTGTCAAGTTACAGAGATTTTTGCCTATTGTATGATATGAAGTTGTTTTTGAAGAAGAACAAGTAACACTTAGCTTTGATGATGAGGCGACAGACAATATGAAACGAAGTGAGAAGAAGAGAAAGCAGCATCACAGGTTTCTCTCCCGTTTCGTGCACATTGATGTGTGGATTCAACACAGGTAAATGTCTTCACATTGACTTACAGTGGTCTCATTCACCACTAAATTATGTCAACACTGTTGGACATCATGGCAAATTTACTCATGTGTCTTAGAGCTGGGAGAAAGCCTATGTCCCTGAATGTGTGTGTGGAGCGAGAGAGGGGAGGGGGCAATGGACAAAGAGGCACTGATGAGGAGTGAGAGGGTGGGGTCAATTGCCAGCTTTGTATGAGTGTGTGTGTGCTGTACGCGCGCTAGCCTGTCCGTTTGTAGTGTTTTTAGTTAGTCTGTGTGGCAGTGTGACCAATCTAATGTATATTTTGGAGTGTGTGTGAGGCTGTTTCATTTTTGAGCTGTGAGAGTGTTGTTGTCAGGAGCCCAGAGGAGTATGTGGGAATAATTTGGATCATCACGCTCAGCATATTCCCCTCTCTTCTCCTCTCCACACTCCATTTCACCCTCTAACTACCACACATTTAAATGCCTCCGGCTCCGGCTCACCTCACGCAGCATTTCAGACACTCACATAGCACCCATTCCAAATTCGGAGCTGATGAGGTCATTTGTGTTAAACAATGACACATTAACACTAATTAAGCTCGAGATCACATGGCTCATTGCGTTGTTCCATATCATCTCAAAATGACTGTCATCTCTCTAACATGGAACAATAAACTTATCTGCAGGCACCTGTGGGTGGTATCATAGATAGATAGATAGATAGATAGATAGATAGATAGATAGATAGATAGATAGATAGATAGATAGATAGATAGATAGATAGATAGATAGATACCTTATTTATCTCGAGGGAAATTCATTCAAATTAATTTATAGTTCTCAGGTTCAGCACCTGATGTGTATGTTGCCCCGACTGGGTGACAACTTTGTCGCCATTAAAGAGCGTGATTGTATTTGTGTAACAGCTGAAATCCATGACAGTTTGGATAAATTTGACTTTTCACACAGTTACAGATGAAATGATGGTGTGAGGAAAGCACAAAGGACAAGAAGTATTTAGATTTTTGCCCAATGTATGTTTTTCAGTAGGTTGATAGTTATGAGAGTAAGAAATACAGACAGAAAGAAAATGTATGTTTTGGTTATGAAAGCAGAAAAAGTTTGTCCATCCAAATACGGCCCCTTCTGAGCCTGTGGAGATTGTTTGGAAACTTTGCCATCTCTGAGTGCTTGCCAGCAAAGTTGAGTGTAGAGGCTAAATGAGACTAATAATCTGCTGAAAAGTTTTTTTCCCCCCTCACTTATAGCAAAATTATTATGGAAGCAATTTACCGAAATATTTTGAATTAGTCAGCCCATAGAGTGTAAAAAAAAATCTGTCTGCCAAGGATCAGGCGGCATGAACCTGTTGGGAAGGAAATGTGTTTCTATTGGCTGGTTCGAGGTTTTAATAGAGTTATTCTAAAACACTTTGCTGTCAGAGACTCGTTTTACAGGCATGAAAAAGCTTCTGTGTAGAAGTCTGGCTGTCAGGCACAAAGCCAACACCCGCCCTCCTCCACTCACAGTTCCTGACAGCACAGACGTATGGCATCTCCCTGCAGGGAGGATGCTGCCATCTTCACCTCAATTATTAAAGTTTACTCACACATTAGTTTTCTAAACTGGAGCTTACACAGTTAAAATATCAGGTGGAAGAGAGACGGAGGCTCCTCTGCTCAGCCATCCTGAGACGTCTTCATGTTTCAGATGTGTTGACTGTTGTGACTAACACCCTCTATCCTCTCTCACTCGCTTTCTCACCCTCTTCCATTCTGCCTCTTTCTCTCCCTCAGTCCATTTTTTTTCCAGGAATCACAATGAAGCCAATTTATCCGCGGGTCGCTCATGCATGGACTAATGCCTTCCACCCTCCATGCCCTCAGTCCACCTGCAGAATTTTGGACAGTTTCATTATTGCAGTGTCACTGTCAGAGAACAGTCAGAAAGTTTGACTGAAGTACAGGATGAAAGTTTTGTCCATGTAGTGACGTTAAAAAAGAAATCATTTCTGAAGCAAAGTAACCACAGGAAACAATGAGAGTATGTTTGTGTGTTTTCTTAGCCTTTCCTGATCTCGGAGAACATGTGGCCCCGTGGTTGTGTCCTGGACTGCCAGAGAGGGCGCCACAGAGCCGTGTGTGGCAGCAATGGCAGGTTGTACAAGTCACTCTGCGCCTTCCAGAGAGCACAGTGCATCAACACACAGCTACGCCTCGCTCCACGAGCACACTGCTCAGGTACACACCCTCACTGCTGCGTCGTCAACACCTGTTGATTGTCTTTTTGATGGTGTTCAGATGTTGACTGTCTGTTTTTTACTCATAAAACAACACTGACACACGTTCAGAAACAGAAACATCTGAGGATATACAGTACTTACACATACTGTAAGGACACTAACGCCATGGGCTTTTATACAAACAGGTGGAAAATGAGCATGCACTCTGATTGAAATGACCTGCTGCATTAAAAAGAGGAACACGGGAGAGTTCAACCGAGCACAGCCTTCGTGTCTGTGTTCAGGAGCAAATTTGGATTGTACTGACTTATTTCCCTTTGATTTTAGATCTGAGCCAGTCCAAATGCCAGCTGGCTCGGGCTCAGGCCCTGGAGGCCAACACCCACAGTGGTAGCAGCCATGTCAGTCCTGCAGCTGCCATGTTCACACCACAGTGCCATCAGGACGGTCACTTTCTGCCGGTGCAATGCCACAACCAGACCGGATACTGTTGGTGTTCCACACCGGACGGCAAACCCCTCAGTGGGACCTCGGTCCTCCATCTGATCCCCAACTGCACTGGTCAGAGCGACAAATTTATAGGGATACCTATCTTTGACACTAATTATAGACAATTCAATTAGTGCTTTTCTGTGGTTATTATAACAACTAAGCAAATAAATGAAGGCAATTGAATGTAATGCCATTCTGTAGATTGTGTTTCCAACAAAGCTGTTGTTTTTTGTTGCAAAGAAGATCAGAGGAGTCCTGTTGCTTGAATCAAATCTGCTTAAAATCTGTTTCTGTTATTGTGAACAGATCGTATCAAGTTGGCTCAGACTATCGATGCAGAGTCACCTGCTATCAAAGGTGACAAAGATGTTTTTTATTCACCTCATTCTTATCTACTGAGGACACATGCTCATGTACTGTACTTGTTCTTTGCATTCACATGCATTCAATGAGTTCTGCATGTCTCTCATTTGTCCTATTTCTGGCATGATGCTGGTTGTGTCTGTGTTAGTCACACCTGCACCACATTCTCAGACCACTTCACACACCAGGACGTGCCAAGAAAACGTCCTGACTCATTTTCCCTGCAATTGATTCTTCACACCATTCTCCCACTCCCCTGTCTGGATTATTTCCTCCCTCATTCGTGTTTTATTCAGTTTTTTTTTTTCATGTTACAGATGAAGTTGATGAAACCAGGCCAACATTGGAGCCCAGAAAACCTACAGGTAACAAAACCTATGGTGCATATAAAAACACAAGTAGTTTAGTTCTTATAGAGAAATGACCATAGAAGTTGTGTCAATAGTTACTGATGCACAGATTTCATCCATTCCATCCTATCCCACACATTTAATATCTTTGATTACATGCTGCATGTTGTACTTAATCATACAGTGATTTATCACGACAGAGTAAAGTAAAGCAGGTTCTGGTTTGGCTCCTGTTCCACTGACTCTCTGAGGGGGCAACTCAACAGCCAGAGCAAATACCTGCCAAAACACATCCCTACTCCAAACTCACATTACAACTCACGCCATCTCGAAAGACCCCGTCCCATGAAAATCGTGTTTTTCGTGCTTTTCACATGTTCCTGTGGCATTTTTCTTGTGTTAGAGGACATATCAGCAGAAAAGGAAGTGCAAAATTGCATTTCTGAGTTTTTCTGCCTTCAAATTGCTGTGAACCAATGACAGACGCAAACTGGCAGTTTCAGGGAGACTGGAGCTGACGTGTCACAGCTCCAGGGGAGGGCACTAGTGCTACAAGCTCTCTCCCCACTCTGCATCTGGCTCAGAGGTGAAAGGCTTGACAGCTCGGTGTAGCTGTCAAGGTATAACAGGTATAGCTCACCTGGTAGAGCAGCTTGCACTGCGAGCAAGGACGATATTCCAGTCTGGGATCGAATCCCAGTGTGCAGTTTTACACTAAACGCACTGAATCGGTAATTGTACAATGTCCAGCTGTCAGCGAGCGAGGAGGTGGCCACCCTCCAGAGGTGCATTGCTAATGAGCTGCTGGTGCTGTGCAGAAGGAGAGCCCTGGGAAATGGCACAGGTTTTGTAATTTTGGCTAAAAACTTCATAATCACCATTTAAAGACCACAGAGAATGTTTTAAAATAACCAAAAATGGTCGCGGGAGGGGGACTTTAAAGAGGAACTATGAAGGATTTGTAGTTTTAAACTACAAATCCTGCATAGTTCCTCTTTCCAAAGCTGTTTAATAAAGGTAAAAATCTAGCATAGTTAAACTGTTAAACTATGCTAGATTTTTACCTTTATAAAACAGCTTTGGAGTAAATGGCTTAACTTGTTACAAGGGACAATGAAGGCGTTCTGCCTTCCACGTGTGTGTCACTTATTGTGTCTCTTGGCTGAAAAACAACCTTGTAAGATCGCAACGTGCCCCGTGACCAATAACCTCTTGTTTATGACAGATTAAACTACACAAATATACACATTGTAACACCATATATGATACTGTATAAAGTCATGTACCGCTCTATTGATTGATTTCTCACTGGCTTTGTTGTAAACAAATGCACATGGCCAAGAGGAGGGTTAGCAAAACAGCGGAAAAGCGGCCGAACATACGTAGTTCCTATTTACGTTTATTACTGTTATTTCTATAAAATGAGCATGTTAAAACTTGGAATGAACATGCCATTGCTACATAACTGCTGGATGTGTAAATAAGCAGCTGTTTAAATCGCTCCTCGATATGCTTCACAGTAGTCTATGATAAAGCACAGAAAGATTTATGTTTTAAATCTACCTTGTCAGTTAGAATCACAAAGCTGAGAAGACTTTATCACTGAGATGGTTTTGTTTTCTGGCAAAGGAAACACTGATGTCCATTATGAATACTTCCCTCCCCACAGAAACTAATGCATACAATTTGACCAGGTTGTTACTTTGCTTGTTTTGCTGTAAACTGTCTGTAGACTGATGTCATATTACAGGACTTTTGGATATTGACATCCACTCTCCTCTGTACAACATCTAATCAAGCACAAATACCATTCTAATATATATCCTGTTCAGAGATGACCGCTCCTCCGATTTGGGTGACGATCCTGATGAACTCCGTCAGACGACCCACTGGTAAGATGGATTAATGTGAAGTGTGCATACTATATGAGTGTGTAAAATAGTCTTAGTATATGTATAATTAGTAAGGGCAACATATGAAAATCTGGGAACTAAATCCTTACCAAGAAATTTCTTCACAATTGTCTTTAGGAACATGCGTAATATGATGTCTTAAAATGTTGAAATTCAACTCCCGTGGGAAACCCCCTAAAAAAACTACTCAAAGTTGGGGTACCCGTAACTGGATTTTTGAACATTCCGAAATGTTAAATTTGGCCCTAAGTAACTTCTGAGGGGTCAAACTAGGGGTTTTTCATGATTCTGAGTTGATCGCAAACATTAGTTTTACACCCAAAGCACTCCTTGGTGGAGAAAAAAACAACCACACCCACTTTCTTGTTCATCGGAACCCCCATCACCACCACCAATAGAATGCATTACAGAGAAGCCATTCCTTAGCATTGCAGAGGTTGTGTCACTACTAAATACTCAATATAATATAACTTATATTCTATAGCCTTTTTTCTATAGGACATACACACCCTCCAGGATTTTGTGGTGTCACGATTGCAACTATTAATGCAAATTCAATCATGAATTCTTTGGCCTTGCCACTGCAACTTTTCTGCAAATTCGCTATCATAGACCGCTGTGGCTAGCTGTGGTCAGCTGGGGCCACAGTGTTTCCATTACTTTTTTTTGCATGTGTTTTTATTACTAGTTATTGTTTTCATATAACATTAAGTTTTATGCGGATCGGGAGCGAGAGAGAAGGAAAGACATCAGGTGCACACCAGATGTCACATACCAGTAAAAACGGAAACATACACATAGCCTACACACACACTTCTCACTATTGGGTACATGTACATTAAAATGTTGCTTTCTTCTACTTTTTATTTATTGCCATGGTAAATCGGCCTAAGTATTGTTTAGTGGTAGTTGTAGTTGGTTAGCATTAAAAGTGAGGAATTTTGGAGTTAGCTAGTGCTAGACATGTTGAAGCCATTTACAACCTTCGACCATTGACAAACATACTATTTTTTTACACCTGATATGTGTTATCTCCTTTTTCTTTTAAGAACTTGAAATATGTCATGTCATTACGTTGATAACATGCATAAGAAACTTAAAAATTGTGGTAACACTTTATTTGATGCCTATCTCTATAATGCATTATTATCATGCTTATAATGGGTTATAATAATAAAAGTTATAATGCAGTTATAGCACTGTATAACTACAGTTATAAACACTCATAAATGATCATAATGCTTTATAACAATAATCATAACACACTATAAAGCATTTTATCTTGACTTATAAGGTCAGGTATTCATATGTTGGCTCATAGTCGTGTATAACTATCATAATAAACACTCAAATTATCATAAGGCTTTATAACAATAAGCATAACACATTATAGAGCATTATAACTCTATTATAATACTTGACCTTAAGCCATTATAAAATGCTCTATGATGTGTTATGCTAATTGTTATAAAGCGTTATGATAATTTATGAGTATTTATAATGATGGTTATACACTTTTATAAGCCAATTATAACACATTATAACTATATTTATAATGTATTATCGACATGGGCATTGTCAGCGAGTTATAACGTATTATAATATCTGACCTTATAAGTCATCATAAAATGCTTTATAGTGTGTTATGATGATAAGCCTTATGATATTTTATGAATGTTTATAATTATAGTTCTACAATGCTATAACCACATTATAACTCATTATAAGTATAGTTATAATGCATTATAGAGATAGGCATCAAAGTCTTACAAAAATGGTTGTTAGTTGGCTAACAGTAAATAATATGGTTAGTTAGCCAACTCCTATGTACGACTGAATCTGATGACCATCTGACCATTTTATTTTCCTAAATGCTGGCTGACTGCCCCATAAGCTATCAAGCTAGGAAAACATGGTGTAGGCCTAATTGTCATCGCGAGAATTTTTGCAGTTAGGTTTAGGCTATTATAATAAAGGTGATCTACTGTACTCAATAGAATACATTAGAGATCAGCTATTCCTGCGCATGACAGAGGTTTTCTTTAATGTCACAAAAAAGCGTCTACTATTACTACTGAATACTTAATATAACTTATATTCTACCTTTTTACATTGTTGGACATTAATCTAGCACACACGTCAATGTCATGTCAAAAACCTGGGGGCCAGATCTGTCCTGCGATACACTTTTATATGGCCTTCAAGAAAAATATTATGTTAATAATGGCCCACCAATATAGCATTCACATTACTCACATTACAAATCCCATAATACACTACAACAGCTACCATACAGTCATGACCAAGCAATAGGCCCAAGCTGGAATGAACAAGTTTGTGACACACTGCGACATCTATCTTTTTCCATTCTTCAAAAAGAGCCTGGATGCTCGATGGAGATTGATGCTCAGTGTGTGTGCAGATTAACATGCTCATGTTTGCAATCAATGTAGCACCACTGTGTATTTTTTGTGCTTTCCCTATCTTCATTTTGAACAAACTTGTTTCAGTTGTTGCTGGTATGTGAAATCTGGTGCATGTCCACTGTATTTTCTCTCTCGCTGCTTGCTACCGGTCCGCATAATAAATTACATTTATAATAACTTTTTTAATAAATTTAGCGACACCACAAAATCCTGGAGGGTGTGTATGTCCTATAGAAAAAAGGCTATAGAATATAAGTTATATTATATTGAGTATTTAGTAGTGACACAACCTCTGCAATGCTAAGGAATGGCTTCTCTGTAATGCATTCTATTGGTGGTGGTGATGGGGGTTCCGATGAACAACAATTCCGATGGATTGTTTTTTTCTCCACCAAGGAGTGTTTTGGGTGTAAAACTAATGTTTGCGATCAACTCAGAATCATGAAAAACCCCTAGTTTGACCCCTCAGAAGTTACTTAGGGCCAAATTTAACATTACGGAATGTTCAAAAATCCAGTTACGGGTACCCCAACTTTGAGTAGTTTTTTAGGGGGTTTCCCACGGGAGTTGAATTTCAACATTTTAAGACATCATATTACGCATGTTCCTAAAGACAATTGTGAAGAAATTTCTTGGTAAGGATTTAGTTCCCAGATTGGTCAAATGTCTGCTAAAATGCCCTTACTAA
>NW_028220404.1:0-2582 GCF_045865225.1 Trachurus japonicus | reverse complement strand
CCCGTTTAATCCCACCGGCAACAATTGTTGCCAGTCATTTCTTCTAACTTCTGGAAGCTCTAAAACTGCTGTTTTAGCTTTGGGCACCTAATGCAAGTTTTAAAATGAAATTATATGCTGTTTACTCTAAATTGTATCAATTTCATGTAAATAGTGCAAAAGGTCACATGACCAGGCCTCTTTACTTCCTGCTTGCACCTCTTGGGGGAGATGTCTGCCTCAAACGTGTACATGAGGAAGTAAATAAAATACTTTAATTAACAGATATAACTGACATTTTTTGTACATATATTCTTTAAAGGGTCTACTACTGATATGTAATGAGAATTATATGCCTGCATGCATATTTTGATCATAAGGAGAGTAGATGTAAGCACGGCAACAATTGTTGCCGCTAGCATAACACATAGTCACATAGCATTATGCGAGATGTCAAAGGTTTTAGCTGTTTATTCTATTAATCTTGTGTTTTTTTCTACACAGCTTAAAAATATCAGAGGTCTTGGATCTTCTAGACCTAAAAAGACCCCAAAGTGATGTGTTGTGTGTGTGTGTGTGTTGTGACATGGTTACCAGCCACATCCAATATACCAGATTTTGTGACGGTCCAAGTGCAGTAGGCTATACAAACTAAACCCGGACCCTGTTGGTTCTGCTGATGTATCCTTCTCTGAGGGAGCTCACTGTTGAAATGCCAAATGCCTATTCAATGCAAACCAAAGGAAGGCACTTGATTGGAGCATGGATGAGTTGCTGACTTTTCATGGGATTCTGCTCACATATGGATTTTATTATTATTATTACTATTAGTAGTAGTAGTAGAAGTAGTGGTAATAATAGTATTATGGCAAGCATGACAGCAGTCAGTTTATCAGGGACAAACCAATCTGGTTTGAGTACAAGTTGTGGAGCCTTGTTTCACCCACAGTGTGCATGTTTTACATGGAGCCCTATTGTGGAGTCCACACACATCCGCCTAAAAGTAGCCTATAGGACAGGGCCCAGGTGTAGTCCTTGGTCAAGGTAAACAAGCAGAAGTTCCTCTAGGATGCACATTTGTACATGCCTTGTTAAAATATGTTTCACATGTTAGTGTCAGTTTTAATTTTTTATATGTGTAAATAGGTCAAATTATAGAATTTGTGAAAATTTAGACTATGCAGTTTCCCACTGGCAACAATTGTTGCCGAGTATAAAACCTAAATTTTCACTAACAAAACCAACATGAAATGAAAAAAAACATACATATTATGTGTTAGGGAGGTCCAAGGAGTGAAATGTATGCACTTATTTTGCAGGGAAAAATTTGGGATTAAACAGGTTAAAGTGGCACCAATAAATATCTTTATATTGACAACGTATTAAATAACGGCTGTAAATAGAATTTGCGGATTGATGCAATAAACCCACACACAGCCACAAGTTCCCCTCAGACTGAGCGTCTGAGCTTCTTTAATCACCTTTCAGTTCCTTGTTTTTGTTTTGAAATGACAACTTTACAGTTAAATTCAGTTTTGTTGTTCTCATTGTAAATTTCCAGTTGTTTTCAGCTAAACGTTTGCAACTAGCTTCTAAATGTAGCATAGCATTTAGCAAATAAGAGCCAAATATATTTTGGGGTGTTTTAGACTTCCCTGATTTTGATTTTTTTTTCTTCCAAAATTATTTTATAGATAAATAAATAGGTGACTGTTTGCAACACGTTTGCTAACCACATAAGACTGATAGATTGGTATCAGTCTTATGTGGTTAATTGGAGAAGGACTTCAGCTGTCGACTGAAATTTTCTGCTGCTGGATCCAGTGGACATTTCTGATAGGACATTTTAAGGCACTTGGAACTGGCTTCTTCTTGGAGACATGTGAGAAAATTGTTTGAATGGGTAGCACTCAGCAGCACATACAAAAAGACTGAGGTGGCTGTTTGTACATTAAGACACAGAGGGGAAGAGAGGAGGGGGGAGGGACTATTTCACTCAGTGTGTGATCTGTTCATTACGATATAGCATATTAGGGCTATTATATTATTATATATTATAAACCAAACATCCTAGGAGAGAGAGGAGGTAAACTTCAGCCTTTTCATGTTTAAAGCCGCAAAAACATAGATGTTATCTGACATTATAAAGCCACACATTTACAAGAAAAGACAATCAACTTTGTGAGGGAAACTTGAAACATAACATAACATTTCACATTTCAGTTTCTACACTTTACAATGTTGGAAGAGCAGAGTCACAATAATGATTTGCTGACTCTGGGCTAAAATATCATGTATTTCCTCATTATTTTATTTCTCACAAATTTCTGAATTGAAAGCGAACAGACCAGTTGAAGGCAAGGCAAGGCAATTTTATTTGTATAGCCCATTTTTACAAACAGTTTGTCTCAAAGGGCTTTGGTGGTTGTAGCAAATATTAAAATATTCAAACGAGAACTTTGAATGTTTTTTGGATGTATTATACTTTCATTCTTGTGGAATTGTTGGTTAACGACGGTGTTGATTATGTTGGCTCACCTTTGCTGTTTATGAGTTCCGAACAGAACATCCATGTTTTTTTCTTGTAAATTTGTGACTTTTAA
>NW_028220403.1:0-26888 GCF_045865225.1 Trachurus japonicus | reverse complement strand
CAACCGGGACTATAACAACTATTTTCTAGGCCCCCTGTGTCCCTCTCATAGACTGTAAAAAGAATGGACGTAGCGTCCGTGACGTCACCCATGGTTTTGGGGAGTCGTTTTTGTGACTCAAATATGGCGGCCTGAACAGCGCCATGTTGGATTGGCCGGCCGAGAACCCGCCCACTGGCCTCGAAGCAGCTGTCCACGGAGCTGCTCGGACCTGTCACTCAACGTTTCCGCGCCCTGATTGGCTAGAGTTTTAACCTAATAACAGTAAAACTGTAGAGTTAAAAAAAAATTCACCCCCCTCAGAGTGTGTGCGGGGGTAGAAACTATCGATTGAGACGAAAAAACGTTCTGACACCAGGCTTTTAACATGTTTACTGAGGATGTAAAGTCGGCGATTTTAACACGGGGGTCTATGGGGAATGCTCCCTTCTGACACCAGCCCCCAGAGGAATCCGAGGGGATTGCAGTTTTTTGAACGCGGAAGTGAGCTTCACTTCTCAGACCGACAACTGCAAGGGGGTGGATCGGACTACACGCAGGCGTAGCTCACAGTCGGCCATATGAGGACGGGCAACTGTCTCTGACTCTGGCTGCAGTTACAGTGCAGTAGATGGTGATCCAGTCATCTTCACTAAAAAAAACTATTCATATTCTGTGAAAAATAAATCAGTATGTAGCTATTACTATTACTATTACTATTAACAATTTGCATAATGTCACTATAATGTTACTTTTACAAAAAAATATAAATTATTAAAATTATCTATGATTCTAAATATGCTGCATCATAACTGCATAGACGTTCATAGAAAATCAAACCGTTTTGAAATCGGACAAAAACTGAGCAAGTTATGGTCATTATAGCAGAACATGCACCATAGGCTGAGGGAGAGAGTTGCCCGTCCAAAGATGGCCGCCGTACTGGCTACGCTCAGAGCGATAGATATAACAGAGTGGCGACACTCCCATAGGACTCCGTTGTAAAAAAATGGCGGGCCGACTTCCGGGTTATGGAGCCCTCAATTGATAGCTTTCAGTGACGTCACTTCCCAGGGACCTGGCGGTCAAAAGCAACATTCCAAAGTGGCCCCGCAATGGACTTTCTATGGACAAACAACCGAGTAATGACTTAAATCATCTGCCAGCAGCCGAGAAAGAAAGATATAAAAACAACTTTGAAGTTTTGGGCACTTGTGACCCATATTCAACACCAGCTGCTGTATACCAGCTGTTTAAGATGACCAGTTCCCTGCCGAAGCTCGAGTTGGGCGATGTTTACATTTACCTGGTAGAGAATCCATCATCCTCCACCGCTTGTAACCAATATTTCCGGTGTTATGGCTCAACTGGTGTCTGATTAAAAGCCCCATTTTGTAGTTTTTTGATCTTAAAATAATGTTTCTGAACTCGTTGAAGTGGTAGAAATGTACCTGTAACTTCCCTGTGTGGGAACACCGTCCTGGTACCGCAGCTCCGCTGAGCTCCACAGTCTGAGCTCCAGCCCACTGAGCCCAGGCTCCCTGCTCCTCTCACCCACAAACCAGAGCCCTTTAGCTGGGCTGCACGGTGACCAGCTGCCCCCCCTTTACCCCCCGGAGCTTTGCTACGCACCGCTACCGACGGCAACGATGACGGCGGTCCGATAGCAGCGGGACCGGCGGCGGCGGCGGCGATGGTAACCCGGCGGGACCGCCCGCCACCGGACACGGCAACAGCACCGCCCGCGGCGGCAGCGACACGGTAACGGGGGTCGGGACCGACCGCGGCGCGGCGAGGACGATGTTGTTATTGTATTTTCAGAGTGTTTTCCATTAGTTCGTAACTTTAACATGACAGGCTTTGTCATAGTGCAGTGTTGTGCAGAGTGAGAGTCGTGTGGCGCTGACTGACTGTAGATTGCCTGAACAGGTTCACTCACAGAAGCATATTGGCTGCAGTAACATGTGAACTGCGGCTTGATTTGTGAATTTGTGACAAATCTGCGGACGGAAGTGCAGCACAGCTGTTGTTCGGTACGGTAACCAGTTAAATCAGACACCAGTTGGGCCATAACACCGGTATTTTTGAAGCAGCAGGGAGCAGTGTGTGTTTTTCTGCCTTGTCCTAAGCCGCAGACAGCGGGGAAGTGGATTGTTTTGACCGCCAGGGGGGCGTTCCACACGGGCCGTGACGTCACATGAAAGCTATCAATAGTTCCAAACATTCCTCCCGCGGCGCTGGACCACGTCTGTTTCTATGGCTGCACAGCAAGAAACTACTGAGCTACGTTGACGAAATACCGACCAATTTTAAGTTATAAAGTGGTAATAATCTTTCCCAAGTACAGTAACCATGTTGACTTAACAAAATAAAAATTATTAGACTGATCGGTTCATTGAAAAACATTTATTTATTTACGTAACTGTGGTGATTTCAGTCCGTAGCCCAGAAGCAGCCCTGCTCACTTTTCATTCAAACAAACTAATGCCACTGCCACAGTTGTTAAATTTCATCAATGAGACCAACATTAATCTCTTCAAAATAATTTAACAAGCCAGCGGTAAACCTCTAAAAGCATACGGATACGTTACTTGGCTCGTTTTCTCCGACGGGAGGACGGACGGTCGGCCCCGGCAGATCAGCTCAGTAGAGCGGCTGCTGCTGCTGTGACAGCCGCCTCCCCTGGTCCCCGGTCGGGGCTCACACAGACTCTGCACTTCTCCCAGAACAAACATCGGTGCAAGTTCCTAACAAACGTTATGAACTGACCACAGACTCCGGATTAAACGGTGACTTTCTTGCATGAACAAAATATTAAAACTGTGACGTGTTGACAGCGCTAAAGCCAGGTTTTGGCAGCTTTACTGCTGTGGCTCGGTTGCCGCAAAATGGCGATATCGATGCTAATTTCTGTTAGCCCGTCTATGAGGTTTTGCATTATACGTTAGCATTAAGCTAGCGGGCTTTATATTTAGGTGATACTGGCTGTGTGTGTTTTGAACGTTGTTTCAAACTGTGTGGGTTTGATTGAACATCTTTTATGCTTAAATATATATATTCCCGCTTAATATATTGCTTTACTCCTCTTCTTATGCCATTTTTACTGTAGGGCAGGCTAATCTTCACTTTAGAGTGACAAATAAAACCTTGAAGCAAGAAGATTTTGCCTTTTGTTTGAAAACTGACATTGATGTACATACAGTAATTCAGTAACAGTTGTAAATATACCTTTGTACGGTTTATTTTTTAATATTTAACGTCCAAAAGCAAGCTTAGTGCTGTCTGTCCCATAGCAGAACATGACAGCGGCAGCCTCGTTTGGAACTATTGGGAGCTACATGAACCACTTGACCGCGCTGGCGGCGACATCAAAGGCTGTCGCCACTCTGTTTTATCTATCGCTCTGGCTACGCTTTGTCATTGGGAAACAGCTGCGGGTGAGTCATCTAGTTCTTATATATATCTATGGACAACTGCCCCCTTGGTCCCTCTGCGTAAAGTTCATGTGGTAAAGCTGCACTGACCTGCTGCAGTTACGACTGACTCTATCTCTGCAGCGGATTGGTTGATTCGAGTGATTGACAGCACTGGCAGCCAATCAGAATCAGGCTGTCCCCCGGCTCCTAAAGCCCGTCCGGGCCGATTTAGATGTAACACCGGTCAAAGTTCAACTGGAAATATTCAAATTTATCATGGATCTGGGATTTATCCATAAAACAAACTTTTCACGGCAAAACAGCAAAGGTAAGAGGAAATTTACAACCATGTTTTGGCCAAGCAGTGTCTGTGTTTGCTCGACTTTGCTGGTTTCTGGCTTCTCTCTCTGCCGTGCTTCTGTGTAACTTAGCTTCTGTGTTAGCCACGGGTGCTATGTAGCCTAACGTCCGGTAACGTCCCAATCTTTGTAGCCGGCTCTTTCATATGAGCTGTAGCTGATGTGTTTTGCATAATGTAGCAGCCTATACAAGCCAGAAATGTGGGGACTGGGTCCTCACAGAGGTGCTGAAGTTTGATGTTTAGTTGTTTATTTGAGTAGTGTTTGGGTCATATAAACATGGTTTTTACACGTTGTAGCCCATCTTCTGTTTAATTTGACATATAATATGACTGTTCTTTCATAATTAGTGCAGTGGTGGCTCTGTGATTGTTCTGCATGACTTCAAGTCCCCCAAATGGCTGAAGGATGATGCAAGACAAGGACAAAGATAATTTACTAAATCTGAAGTTACATTAGTAAATGCTTAGTTCAGATAGAGCACCAAAATTACACTTACACATGGACCAACTGACATCAGTTACAGCAGGCTCATTCACACACAGCCATGTGGCAACATCCAATCCTATACAGTGTGTAGAGTAGACGTTACAGACATTTTAACCTGACACAATACAATAATTGTTACTATGCTCCTTACAGTCATGCAAACTCTTCTCCTTTAGATCAGTGTTTTTCAACCTTTTTTGAGCCACGGCACACTTTGTTCGTTAAAAAAATTCCGCGGCACACCACTAACCAAAAATGTTAGAAAATGACACAGTGCAGCCTAATGCAGTAAATATAATACACATTTTGTCTCTTACAGTGTAGTTAGTTTGTTCTGACTCAGTAATGGTCACTGTGCAGGCTTCTGCCACTACACTCATTGACATAAAAAAAAGTCCTATTTTATTAGCCAACTCTGCCAGACAGTCACTATTGCAGACACAGATGCTCAACAAAGCCTTTTTTTTCCTTTTTTTTTTTAGCTGTCAATCAACTCATGGGAGCTTGTCAACACGTGCACACTTCCACTCGTGCCTTCAGCCATATTTCACAGCAAACATGAGAGGACTTAAACTTATGCTGTGCACTCCCTGTGATAGAAAGTCAGAACAAACTCTGAGTGCAACCTGCAACGCTTGCTTCACTCTGCCTGGTCGCACATCTCGCGCTCTGGAGCACAGTGCGCGCGCCTGCAGCGCTTCAGATCGGTGGCCCAATTCCAATCCGACCCCTCACGGACTCACTGACTTAGAGGCGCGTTCACGGGAAGTCCGTGAGTGTGTGAGAGCTGTTCCATTGTCAGATCATCAAGTCAGTGAGTCAGTGAATGAGCCCTTACTGCCCCCTTACCGTAAGTCAGCACCGATGCTGACTTTGGGTAGGGGAATTACCCACAGTTCATAGCGTTGTGAAGTCAAACCATAACACATGGGATGCCGTCGGAACGCAAGTGTTAAAAAAAAGAAAGAAATTAACACAAGTGGACAGAGAGAGCTCCGCCAGTCTCTTTATTGTTAATGGACAGGAGCCAAAAAAAAGAAATAAATAAAAAGAAAAGAGTAAGTTTACTGTCAGTGTTAATGTGCAGTTTGTGATTATTGATGATGATTTGATCAGATCTGATCCAGTAATATTTTGTTTTGAGTCCGCCTCCCTCACACACCTTGTGCGTATTGAAAGTACAGTAAATTTATCGGTCCAAGGGCAGAGTTAAAAACATTTTGTTGTCAAGGTAACGTGTCGTGAGAGTGGGTAAGTGCTGTTCCATTCATGTTTACAGCATCTGGACCCTCACACACTCTCACACTCTGTCACTTAGAGCTGACGTCACTTTAGTCAGTGAGGGTTCAGGGCTTGAGTCTTTAGGGGGCGGATTGGAATTGGGGGTCATTTTTCACGCGAGCCGTGAGCCAAGAGCGCCGACTGTCAAGCTGGATAGACCAGGTCGTACCAGACAGGAAGTCTGGCACAGAAAAGGCGAGAGAATCCGGTCAGTTTTCAAAATAAAATAATTAAATGATGATTGTTGTTGCTCGTCCGTCTATACATATTTGACCGTTGCGTCTGCACACGAGACACACACACATGTTTAAAATGACGTGTGTGTGTGTGGAAAACCGAGTGAATACGAATAAGGACGGTGCCCCTAAAATAAAAAGGAGGGGCTCTCTCCCGTCACTCACCTGCAGCTGCACAGACGAGCAGAGGAGCGCTCCGCTGGCGTGGATGAGCTGCAGCACAGCGGGAGCAGCGCGCGTGTGTTATAAAAATAAAAAGCAAACAAAATGAGATTGGCCGGTCGGCACGAGCCTAGTCAAAGACACTCGATGGAGTGCTGAATCTCACTCGTTAACGGTTATAATCGCCTATGAGCGTCGGTTATCGGTCTGAAAAAAAAAATCAAAATTTGCATCACTAGTTTGTATCAATTAAGTTAAATTTGGTGATTTTCCACGGCACACCTGGCGAAAGCTCACGGCACACTAGTGTGCCGCGGCACAGTGGTTGAAAATCACTGCTTTAGATGACTTGATACGGGACATCTTTACATCTGCACATCTTTATCTGCTAGCTTTCCATATTGTTGTCATTCCTCTACCACGCTGCCAGAGGCCTCTATTTTCAGTCTCTTCAAATTTACGTTAATCCAACTGAATAATGTCAGTGTGTGAACAGTTACACTATCTGTCTGTAGGTATTGTCCTCACCACATTTCATTAGAGGGCTTGAATAACCTGGTAGTGGCTGAGACACCACACACACTACAGATGGAGTAGTCATAGCAACTCCCCAAGGGTTATAGCAGTCATGGCAGCACACTGGAAAAGGTGCTAAAATTACCATGTTCACCTGGGTGCCATGTTTCCATCACTGTAGATCAGGCCAAGGCTGATGAAGACCACTGAGTCCTTTGACCTGGACATGAACATCCATCAGGCCAGAAGTTAGTGTGCGTTAGTTTTCCAGTGTGAAATGAGCTTGCGTTTTCTGTTGTATTCATCAAATTTAATTTGTGATCGGAAGGAATTATTGGCACACTTGTCTCCGTATGCTTACAAGCTGCTCTGTTTCAATGCTGCTGAATCCATTCATTCAAAGACTAAAAAAAAAGAAAAAGAAGAACTGTTAATGTAGCAGTTGAGCTAATTCCATAGTTTCTGCACTTGCATTGCTTCTTGTGTCTAAAGAGGGACACTTGGATACTTCTGTATGGACTGAACACCCATCCATCCATAATTGTAGCTTACTTCTACATTATGCGGCCTCTAGGCTACAAGAGTGAATGAAACAGGCTTTTGGACTTGGTGCTGTGTGTTCATGAAAGCTATGCAATGGATGAGTAATCAGAAGAGACAAACAATGAAGATAATGACCTGAAACGTAAGATGATATTAAACTCACTCATTCAATCATTGATTATCATTTGGCAATATCACTCTAGAGTTTAGGAACCCACTCAACCAAGACTCTTGTGATAAAACTGAGATTTAAAAACGCGTTATGCTTTCTCATTGTGACTATCGATTTCAACCTCGATTTAGCTTGTAGGGAGTTCAGGTGGCTAGCTAACAGCTACACCCTGCACACTCAGGTGTGTGGGACTAATTACCTAGGGCACAAATGGGGTGGAGTCTCCCTCAAAGCCTTGAATGAAAAGACTGTTTTTCTTTACAATTTTTATTTTATTTTAAACCAATTATATAAGTAAATTCTAAATTGGCTGAGTTGAGAAATTGGGCTTTGAATATGCTTTTAGTGGGCCCCTCTGACCCCTTACCAAAGGTGCAAAATCATGGTTGAGTCCTCCTGGTGGACAGGACTCCTCTCTGCATGCAGCGACTTTCAGACGCACCGGACTGCGGCTCAGTAGCCTATAGCACCAAGAGCAGCATGTCACTCACCCCAAGAAATAAACCTGGTTGTCCTAAAAGAAAGGGATAGAAAGAAACCCGGAAGGAAACAGCTTCTACCCAATGTCTTTGCCTCATGTGGTGTTGCTGAGGAGGTGATAGAAGGTGAGCTCCGGAAGTCCACTACGAGAAGTTGTGGCATGAGTTAGCGGTATGTCTACGTAGCATGACGGGTTTGGTAGCAATGGATTCACTGCAATCTCAAGATTAATTTGATACCACTGGCTTTTGCGCGTTCCGTTAAACACTTATCCAAAAATGACTTTCAAAATGCATGTAATGCCAAGTGATCAAAGAAGTGAGGAGGATTACATTTTCAAATGCAAAACCATGATGATCAATGAGTCAGAGTCTAATTTAAATAGGAAGATGTGGTTCTACTTTTCACTGTGGTTGCATTTCAGATGGTTAAATTATATTTGAAGTATAAGCCTATTAACACAAGACAATTTCATTTAAAACATAAAAGCAGCTGTTTATCAACCTTGTTTTTTCAGTCTGTTCCTGTTCCTGGTGCATTCAGGTCGGTCTTCACATCATAAAAACAATATTTGATCTTAAGGAGTCTTGAAAAAACAGTACTGTCTGTGGAGTGAATTATAAGCAGGTCAAGAGGCAATGTCAGTTCTGTATGCACAATTTGCTAATAGCCTACTGTTGGAGACTTCTTATTTTGATCCAAAATACACTGTCAGAATGCAAAATACATTGTCACTTGATAAAACATTATCACAAAAAGAAACAAAACTAACACCTGTGTTGTATTATTGTGCCGGTTCATTTTTTCACTATCAGGAAATCCCATAGTTTTTAGCATGATTGTATTATGTTAAAACCTCACTGTGTTTTTTTGTCTCTTGCCTCGTTTAACTATAGGCTGAGCTGGCATCTACAAAGGAGGAGGATGTCAAGGTGTAAGAAGCAAGAGGATGGATGACCTAATCTGTTCTGGGCTTTTTGAAGGTATCTCTCATTGCACACTCCATCCACCATGTTGTTTAAAGCCCCAGTATGTAACTTATTTGGCTTTTTATTAGCAAAAATCAAATATTGCTTTCATAAATACGTATTTCACTAAGTCGAATCACACCCGCATACAAATGAAAGCTTTCTTGTACCTTAGAATGAGTTGTTACAAGTCGCTACAAATATACAAGGGGGGGCGCACCGAACCGAGGCTGCCATGTTGCATCGCTATTTTTTACGTTCAGTGTCAGCGTGACCGTAGGTAACCACAGAAACTCACCGGAGCTGTCGGCTCGGGGAGAAAGTTTTCCAGGTAGCGCCTGTTGAGACTGTCACCACTGTGTAGTGTGAGGAAGGACGGAGGCACTGGTGTTGCATTCAGACGGCCGTCGGCAAACCAACCGGATGTCATTTTACTGGACGAGAGAAAGACGGTAAAACGTGGGTCAGGTAAACAATACGACATCACCATGACAACATATTGTCACGTCTGTATTGTTTTGCCTCGTGCTGGCGGACCACTTGTTTATCCTGTTACATGCAGCGTCTGTTGTCTGTCTGGCGTCTGCCCGATTTCACGTGAATGCAACATCAAGAAACTTCAAACCATGACAAACTACAAAAAGAAACCCTCCCCCATACCTGGAAATGACAGTCAGCTCCCAGACACACTCAACTCCTTCTATGGCCGGTTTGAACAGGTACCGACTCCGTCACCACCACTCCCTGACCCCCTCCCCCCCTCCCCTTTCACCATCTATGAGGAGGAAGTGAGGAGCACCTTCAAGGGACTCAAGAGGAACAAAGCCGCCGGCCCAGACAACATCAGCCCCTCTGTTCTCCATCACTGTGCTGCGGAACTGGCCGGGGTTTTCACTTAGATTTTCAACATCTCCCTCTGTCTATGCTCGGTACCCAAGTGCTTCAAAGAGTCCATCATCATCCTGGTCCCTAAGACTAAGAACATCTCCTGCCTCAATGATTATAGACCCATTGCTTTGACATCTGCAGCCATGAAATCATTTGAGCGCATCATACTCAAACACCTGAAAACTGTCACCTCCCCCCTCATGGACCCAATTTGCATACAGAGCCAATAGATCAGTTGAGGACACAGTCAACTTAGTAATTCATCACACACTGAACCACCTAGAGTCTGCAAACGCATATGCCCGCATCCTGTTCATGGACTTCAGTTCTGCATTCAACACAATAAACCCGGCCAAACTGTTCACTAAATTACTAGATATGAACACTGACCCATGCATTTGTCACTGGATTTACAGCTTTCTCTGGAACAGGCAACAGAAGGTCAAAATCAACAACAACACATCCTCCCCTCTGACCCTCAGTACGGGTGCACCCCAGGGCTGTGTGCTTTCGCCCTGGCTATTCTCCATCTACACAAACTAGCTCACATCACACCATAGTTCTGTCAATCTGTACAAGTATGCGGACGATTCTACTATTGTAGGATTCATCACCAACAACCAAGAAACAGAATACCGTGCACAGATCAACCAAGTAGTGACCTGGTGCACAGACAACAACCTCCTACTCAATACATCAAAAACAAAAGAACTCATCGTCGACCTAAGACGCCAGCCATCCCTCAAAACCCCTGTGCTCATTAAAGGTGAACCCATCTCCATCACTGAGTCATTCAAACTGCTCGGAACCCACATCACCAATAACCTAAAATGGAAAATCAACACAGAACACATCTACAAAAAAGCTCAACAAAGACTCTTCCATCTCCGACAGCTCAAAAAGTTCAGAGTCAGGTCCCATCTCCTGCTCCGTTTTTACACAGCCATCTTTGAAAGTATCCTCACCTCATCCATTACAGTCTGGTTCAGCAGTCTTGATACACTTTCAAAGAAGAAATTACAGCGCATCATCAACAGAGCATCCAGAGTCACTGGCTCCCCCTTACCATCACTTGAATCACTTCATCACAAACGGACACTGCTTAGAGCCCGGAAAATTGTCCAAGATCCCACTCACCCTGCACACTCTGCCTTCCAGCTGCTCCCCTCTGGGAGACGCTACAGGACAGTGGCCTCCAAAACAACCCGCTTCAGAAACAGTTTCATCCCCACTGCAATAAATATCTTGAACTCTGTACACTGTGGAACAAGCATGGCCCTATAAGTTGTAATTGTATGTTTGTCTATACATGTTATATGTTTGGAACCTGTACCAATAAGCTGTACTGGAAGCAAATTCCACCAGCCTGGCTGTGTGGTCATTAAAAGAATCAATCAAGAATACTGTTCGTTCAGATATGCAACCGCACTGCTAGATGGGGGTAATTCCTACACATTATACCTTTAAGGGAATAGCACAGTTGTTTGACCTCATGTGAAGATGAGTGGTGCTAGCGCTGCCTGTGGTCTGGCAGCAGAGATGAACTGTAAACATGACACATGAAATTTTAAATTCACTGAGTGTATTTCAGGTAGCTGGCCTGAAATGTCCTCCAGCATCTCTTCCTCTGGTCCTGAGTCCGACTCTGCTGCTCTGCTCTTTATTATTTTATCCATTTTGCCAGTTAGTGCTCTGCAGACAAACTTTACAAGTTAATGTGACAATATGAGCACGCACACACACGCGCGCACACACACACACACACACACACACACACACACACACACACACACACACACACACACACACACACACACACACACACACACACACACACACACACACACACACACACACACACTGACTCTTTCTCAGCTCATCATGTGTCTCGGTGCTAAAGATGATGACAGCTTGGCGCCAATACAAGTTTAAAGACTCTCACTTGTCACACTGATACCACATATACAGTGAAAACGCACACTGCATCACTCCTGAGGCGCTGGCCCAAAATAGTCCTCTTTTAAAAAAAAAAAGAGTTTTGTTGAGTCTACACTGGTGCACACTTCCTCCAGTAAACAGCCACATCATCCTCTAAAGTCCAAAACTGACAAAAACTTTAACTTTCTCTTGAATATTCAGCTTCTGTATGAAATGCACAACAAACCTAAATAGGGACTTTGTCAGTAATGACAAAGTCTGACTTGAAGCTGTGCAGGGCAGGCAGTGGCTGATTGACAGCTTTTCCCTTCTCTTCCCAGACTCATAAACTTGACTGGACTCAGCTGTTGCTATCTCGTACGTGCTCACTGTCCTCGACACTTGTAGTATTTACCACACTGCGGCTTATATGCTGGAGAATGTACTATACTTTTGTCAGACAGTAGACAGTGTTTGTTGGCCTTGTAGCCTGTGGATATTACTCCTGATCCCTGCTGTCTGTGGACTTTGGACAAACTCACTGCAGGAGTTTATGGTGCACAACTTTCAGTGTCTGTTAGTCCTCATAATTCTTTTGTTATTGTATTTACATTTATCATCTTCATTCATTTTATATTTTTGGAACTGTCATTCTTCATCATCCATTCAGGTTGATGGAGTTAAGTTTAAAAAAATTAATCAAATCATATCATTTTTTTTTTAGAGTCTTTTGTATAGTCTTTTTTTAAAAACACAGTTCACATGAACGCATCAAGTGATAACGAACCAGATCAGTAACTGCAGAAGAGACAAAGCTGCTGATTTTGTTGTACTGCCTAAACTGCACCTGTGATGTTGTGTAACCAACAACATCCTGGTTTTGGCTAAATGTGAAAATGCTGACGGTTGTCTCTCAGCTGTGAAATACATTCATTTCTACTTTGAGTTATCTGTGCACCACACTGTTTCTGATGATCCCTGTTGACTGCAGAGCTCATAGAGCTGAACGGCTCCGTGGAGGACTGAGACCAGAGAAGCTGAGTGGACTGGTTCTGTTTTGCTGGATGTAGAGCAGCATTGTGAGGACTTCACATGGCACAACACTCACAGAGTGACAACTGTTGTGTTGCCTATTAGCAATGTAGAGTTTGAGTGTGTGTGTGTCACCTGCAGCAGTTGTGGAGTTAACACATCTTGGGTTACCTTTACTCTGAAGTCTGTTGACACCCATCGTGGTGTAATTATCAGTTCTGGAGAAAATGTGTTGGTTTGTTTCATGCGGATCTGACATGGAAAAAACACGTATATACGTATGCCTGTAGCCTAAAGGTGTTTTTTTTCTGGATTTAATAGTTTTAGCAATCATTATATCACATATATGTCATCAGAATTATATTTGCCACCATACAAAGTTTTTACCCCTCCCCCCTTTTGAATTGATTGACTCAGCTCTCTCTCTCTCACCTCATTTTGATCAGCATTTCTCTTCATTCTTCTCTCCTCTCTCCTTTAATTTTCCCTGTGGAGCAGTCTTGCATTTCCATATGGCCTTTAATAAGCTGTAAATGTGCCCACTACAGCAACCAGCTATCGACCCTGCACCTGCTGGTTTATCATGTTAATGTGTCTGTATATACATGGGGGCTGGTGGGGGTGGGGTAGCACACCTCATTCTGCCCTCTGTCATTGTCTTGTTGCCATCTCTTCTCACCACACAATTTCACCACCTCCAGCTGTCAACTGTTCCTCATCACGTCTCCATTCACTCCTCACTTTATTCTATATTTTCTCCCTCCTGTTAGAATTTCTTCACACTCTGCAGTTTTCATGAATCCATTTTCTTCTAGGGGCTTTTCCAATTTTCACCTCTCTTGACAGCTTGCTAATGTCTTCCTCTTCCATAAGACAATCTAATTTATCTCTGTATCATCATCATCACCTTGTCTCCCCCCCTCCTCTGCTCCTCAACTTCTTGCTTTCCTCTTTCTGTAGAATTATATAAATTATTTGGATTATTCTTATGTCACGTATACATCACTGGCTTGGTTTATGATCCTAAAATAAGAGTAGCAACGCTGACTCACGACTCTTCAGCCGTTTCACAGGTTGCACATTTTTGTGTTGTTAAAGTGTAAGTCTGTTATTTCATTTGAGTAGTTTGCAGAGGAATACATGGAGGAAAAAAAGATGTATTTCAGAATAAAGAAACAAAGTTTAGAGAAGAATCTAAAGAAAAACAGTGTTTCTCTAGACTCCACAGATTTACCAGTGACACTGATCTTGTTTGTCAAGTGTGAAGACATGTGTGTTTATGGTGTATTCTCACTGTCCATGTTTTTCGCTCTTGTCGTGTTGTGTTTAGTGCAGTGCTGCCTTTCTGGCATCTGTGGAATTCAGTCAACACACAGATGCCGTTCTTCTTGCTATTTGTTATAGTTTCACACATTGACATCTCTAGCACAGCCTTTCAGCATTCAGCATAAGATATTTGTACTTTCTCCATGCATAAAGAAGTCCTGCACAGATTTGAAGAGGCTCAGACATTTCTGTATGAATGCAACCTGATAAACTGGCAACCTGTCCAGGACCTTATAGTGTGAGCCTGACTAGTCTCCACCCCCACTGACCTCACTCAGGATAAGCAGGTTTGGAGGAAATGGATGGATGATTCAAATCAATGAGGCTTTGGCTCAGATTGACACTAGACAGGATAAGGACAAGGCTGGATGCCGTCTTTGAAAGTCTTCTTTAAACTGTCATGGTGCTGGTCATCATTACCTGATACCGTGGCCAGCAAGAACAATTAAACGTCATGTCTCAAGTTTTAAGATTTCAAAAGTTTTCCTTTTGTCTCCAGTTGTAGATTCACCAATTCACCAAAATGTTCTGATTTCAGCTTTAAATGTGCTTTATCATATAAACAGCCCTTCTCCTCCCAGCAGTATGAAAGCTATTCTGACCCTGCATCAGCTGGACACTGATCTGGACTCACGTCCTCACTCTATATGTAAACAAACATGTACATCATTTCTATTTTCAAAGACCTTATTCCTGTTTTTTTTCACCACCTATGAGACACTGATCTGAAACAAAGCAGGGCTGCCTGGGACTGAGTGAATGAATACGCTGCTAGTACTCAACTATAAAATTGAGGTATATAACCCATTTGAAAACAAATAAAAAATTCATAATTAAAAAAGATTTTCAATTCATTCTGAAGCTGGTGGGATCAGCTGAGACACGTGTTAATGCCACGTCTGTACAAGTGTGTATCTAAAATTTTGATAAATTCAATCTCAGTTTGGTTTGGAGGGGCGACACCTTCCTGTTGTTTTGTTGCTGAAAGCAATCAGCCTGCTGTGACACAAAGGGAAATGCAGCGCTTTTGGAGGCTGAACACAAATTTTATTTTACAGTATTTTATTCATTGTAATGTGTAGTGGTTACACTGTCTTTCTGATCTTTGTCTGATGTTTGAGCTGTGAACCTTCAGTGAGGCGGATCTAATTTAACGTTGTTTGGTGTGAATCCGTCTGGACAGCCAACACGCCTGCAGCCCAGTTGAAGAAAAAGGTGATTTCCTGCTGATAAAGCAGAGAAAGACAGATCCTTCACACTGAGGCTTATCTGTCTGTTCACCACGCAGCCACAGCAGGAGGTCAATGTATGGATTTCTCCTGGGAATTAGTAATGATTTCTCTCTCTTTATGTCACAGGACAGTTGGGACTGGTTTTATTGATTGTTTTGTTGTGTATATTTTAGTAGAGATTTTATGCATGTTTTTATTCTCGTGTGTTTTAGTTACATTAACTGTGTTTTCCCACTGCCTGTGAACCCACCATCTTGATGAGATGAAATGCACTGCACCTGCGAGGCTCTCCTGTTCTCCTACAGACCAATCACCGGTGGAGGAGGAGGGCCCGGACCGGAAAAGACCGGAAACAAAAGACCGCGGAGCACCAGAACACGGAGGGAGAGCTTGGCTAGAGAAGTTGCCATGGGGAGACCGGACACTCGAGTCGGACGAGGAGAGAGACGAAAGGAAATCCAGACGTTACGATGTGTAACACTCGCAGCGGCAGGGCTTTAACGCTCTGCCTCGTGTGTGAGTACCCTTTTGGGGATATTAGTAACGTTTTGGTGTGGAGGTCGCTAAGAGAGCTTTGCTCATTTTGAACGTGTATACTGGCAGTGATCTCGTGTGTTACAGGTGGCCCTCCAAAGAAGGACGAGGCGTTGCACACGAGTTTCCCCTCCAATCCCACTCGCCTCCAATCCCACTCGCCATCCCGGTCTGGCTGAATCCTTTTTAAACAGAGACTGCTCGTTTTATGGATTTTACCCCTGTTGGCTTTTTAACCCTTTTAACTGGACTGCAGCTGTTTTAGAGGGCTTTTATCAACTGGGTCTTATTGTCATTTTAAATTGTAAATAAACCTTGTACATGCATTGGCATCTGCGCCCTCTGTTTTTTTATCTTCACTGACAGTGTGCTCCCACCCGATCTTAAGAATCTGCAAATAATCCATAAACATTTATTATTCAATCTTTATTCACTATCCACTCCTTACATCTTTAACTTCCACTTCAGCCTCTCTCCTCCATTCTTCCTACCTCTGTCCACACTGTGTTTGATCTGTACTTCAGTGGGTTGTCTTCTTGTCTGTGCGTCCCTCTGTCTCTTTTGGTTTTTACTATAGCTGTTAGTTGATTTTAAAAAGGGATCTCATTTATGACATATTTGTGATCAGAATGAGCACATTGTTCCAATTCTTTTAAGAGCAAGGGGAAGTGCTTTTCAACCTCTTAAAGGGATAGTTCACCCTAGAATGATATTTCGCTCATTATCTACTCACCCTCATGTTGACTAAGGGCTGGAAGAATTTTCAGAGAGCTCCTCTTCCTGGTCCGTCCAAATCTTGCGTGATTTGCACCGGCGTCAGTGCGGTTACTGCGAATCACGCGAGATTTGGACGGACCAGGAAGAGGAGCTTCGAGAAGCTTCCGCTACAAACAAGCTTAAAATATAGACTTATTTAATTTTTTTCGGGACAATTACGCAATTTGGGGCTTCAGCACAAGACGGACATTACATACGAGCATCATGGAGGTATTTGGATGTTTTTTTGTGTGTGTTTTTTTTACGAAGAGCTCTGGTGTCCCTTTGCAACCGTTGCATTGAAATGCACTGCTACGCCAAGACCCCCTGTAACTCAGAGAAGGGACGGTGGACTCTGAAAATTCTTCCAGCCCTTAGTCAACATGAGGGTGAGTAGATTATGAGCGAAATATCATTCTAGGGTGAACTATCCCTTTAAAGGTGTTCAGAAATGGCCGTTTGTTCTGTTTGTCACACTTCCTTCTATGAGTTTCCACAAGTTGCCGCACGAGTTTACCCGAGTAAGGAAAACAAATTTGATTGACCGTGATCGAGTGGGCGGGATATTCAATGCTTGGGGCGAGACCGAGCTCGGTGTGTGTGTGTTGTCTCAGACGTTTGATTGACGGATGACGGATCCAATATCACTGGCTGATGAATCGTGAGCAGCTTGACGCATAATTTGTGTGCCTGCATTATACAATGCGAAAAAAAAACGACCCCGCTTCCACCACAGATTTACTCGAAAATAGACTTTTGCACAAAATTTGGGCTACATCGTCTGATAGATGAGTTATTACACTAATTTTATGACCCAGAGTGGAATCAAATTCATTTTTCTTTTCTGTACACCTTTAAAGGGATAGTTCAACATTTTGGCAAATTGACCCATTGCCATAGTCCCTATAGTCATAGCAGTAGGTTCGTTACCTTTAATTGTCGGTGCAAGATGTTTTTAGAACGGCGGAGTGCAGCCGAGCCGCGAGCTGCTCAGAGCTACGCTAGTGAGGCTAATGGAATTTCTTGGTTTCTCTCATCAAACTCATCAAATACACATCCAACAACTCTAAAACACTCTCATGGACAAGTTGTGACCTGCACATTCACCACATTATGAGATAATAACGGAACGTTATGAGACAGAGTTGTTTTCGAGGCAAATGCAGAGACTGCTTGCTGAAAACTGCCCCTGACAGGAACGCGCATCAGCGGTTTTTCATGAATTTACCTCGCATTTTATAGGGTAAGATCTCTACTTCTGACACTTCTCACTTCATTGTCAAGGGGTATCTCCAATTGGAGGCCACTCGAAACCAAGTGCTAGTGTTAAGGGAGGAGAGATGGGACTGGGCCTCTGTCTTCCTCTCCAGGTTTGTATCTATCTTCTCTCAGTGGTATGTTTTCTAGTCTGATCTGCAGCCAGCCGTGTCCTGACATTTGCTGGCAAGGCCACTTATTACTTTAATTTGTTTTCACAGTGTGCTGTGTGTTTTGGTACATGTGACAGAGACAGAGGAAAATACACCCAGAGAGAAAAAAAAGAGGACACACTGAGATAGAATAGGAAATGGCCTAGTGACATCTGAAGGCTGATTTAATTTAAAGATAAAGATTTAATGCACCATGCAGAGCTTTGTGGCTGAGGACAACACGAGGATCTCTCCCTCTGTAGCTCCACTCTGCCAGGAATATTACAAATAGCAGTGTATCCTGTTGCTCAGGAGGAGCCTCCACCATCTGTCACTGGAGAAAGGTTCAACTTTGCAACACGTTGGTTTCTGTCGCTGAACATATTGAACAAGTCACTTAGCTGTTGGAAACAGCAGTCAGCTGTCCAAGTGCCAGAGTGCTCGACGAACGACAGTCTGAAAAATGCCTCTGTCAATCAGCTTATCTCAACATTTTGGTGCAGTGATAGCCATAGATCTGTTAATGAAAAAGAGAAAATCAAATCAGGGGATTGGACTCACTAAAAACGGACAGAAAAAAGAAGTAGTTTGGGGTTTTCTGCATTAAGAATTTTTACTGCTCTTACACTGTTGGAGGAACTGACTGGACTCTCTGTTCAGGTTGTTGCTACCTAAGGTTTGATAGGGGTGTGACAACAGATGACTGGAAGGCACACAAAAAAAGAAGACAACTGCTGACAGTGAATTTGAAAAGATGGTGAAAATGCTGCAGGCAGTTTACTGAAGAGTGATGAGATGAAAGGAAAAGGCTTTCTTTATCTTGAGGGTGAATGTTTCTCTGTATCTGCACAGCTACACGTATCAACATATAGGAGGATATTTCTCTTCCTTATGTTCCCACATTGTGAGTGAAGTTTCGTTCTATAGCTGTGACAACCAGTGGTTCCCAGCCTCCTGACTCTCTCTCCTATTTATTCTTTCGGTTGTTAACCAGCTCTTCATTTGGATTTTCCACTTTTTGCCATGGATGTTCACTGTTTCTCACTCATAAACTTTACTTGGGCACTCTGCCTATTGAAGCATTTTCTTATTGTTGTTGTTGTTTTTTTCAATTCTGTTTGAGAGAACAACGCCATCTTCTATCGATTCCTCTGGGTTCCTCTGTGTCTCTGTCTCTGTGGCTCCATCACTAAGCCATAAATGAACTCAGGACTTTTTGAATGAGGCTGCAGTGCAATATAAAGATTGATTGGACCTAGTGTTCCCTCTACACTCATTTAGTAGAAGTTCAACACTGCTGCTAGATTAGGAGCGCTGGTGCTAAAATTTCACATGCTCTTTGATAGGAATGCAGATTTTTCGCTTATTTCATTATTCAGGTTCTCTCATTACCTTAGGACTGCGTACTCAATTACTCTGAAATTATTATGAGTATATTTAAGAAAGAAATGGGGAGGTCCATGTCCAGCAGCAGGTGTCTCTAGTCGGACATGGATCTCCCTGCCTAAGCTTACTGTTGGCTGCCACAGACCTAAAATAGGCTCCACTGTAGGCTTGTGAGGTCCATGATTCATGAAAGAAACGTTGAGACAAATTTGCCAACAAAACAACATATTTTTTTAGTGACTGAAAGAATGCTGTCTGATCTAAATGTGATGCAGGACTTTCCTGGTTTCTCCTTCTGCTTTAAGCACATTTGGACAAGCGTCCAGCGAGCATTTCTATGATACGCAAGTCTAACGTGCCACATATCTCACTGTGCATGTTATTGTTACTTCTGTGCTGAAGTATTTCCAGACATCTGTCCTTGGTCAAAGCTGCCATGGTGCACATGATGCCTACTGACTGAGTTTAACTGTTGCAGCCAAAACAACACACGCAGGCATAGGTGGAGAAACGCTATTCGTATAACAACATTAATAATGAGTGCTCATTTTACTCATTGTAAATGTCTAACTAATGTTATCTTTTAGCAGGAAGATAATACGTTGTGGTGTGGCTCATTGCCTTATCACAGTAATATTAAATGTTTTAAAGATCATTTGGTTTTAAAAACATATTTTAAGTTTTATTTATAATTACATTAGTTCACCAAAATTGTTCTTTTGCTAATGATTTGTGACTCACTTGCAATAACTTTACAGCCCCACACTGTTAGCCTTTTTCCTGCTGTTTTACAGTAACATACTGGCAGCACCGTTGCCTGCTTATTATTGTAAACGACTGTTACGGTAGTTACTGTAAACGGCTAATACAGTATGAAGCAGGCAACGGTGCTGCCAGTATGTTACTGTAAATGAAAACTACAGTATAAAGCAGGCAACGGTGCTGCCAGTATGTTACTGTAAATGAAAACTACAGTATAAAGCAGGCAACGGTGCTGCCAATATGTTACTGTAAACAAAAACTACAGTATGAAGCAGGCAACGGTGCTGCCAATATGTTACTGTAAACAAAAACTACAGTATGAAGCAGGCAACGGTGCTGCCAATATGTTACTGTAAACAAAAACTACAGTATGAAGCAGGCAACGGTGCTGCCAGTAAATTATCCTTACTGTTATACCGTTTTACAGTAAGAAATGTATTACTGAAAATATTGATGTATATTATTGAACTGCAGTGGCCTGTAGATTACTGTAAGATAAAAAATATTTACAGTGATATGCAGTAAATTCAAATTCTTTAAAAACATACACACAAAAACAGTACAAATTTTTGCAATACATAAACTTTTTTAAAAATCAAAACAGTATCAAATTCAAGTATGAAATTCATAGTTTCGCTAACAACAGTTGTAGTATTTCAGTACAATTAATTCCAATACAACAATACAATTCATACAATATGAAAGTACAAAAGTGCTTACAAATGTTTGAAACATAAACACTTTTCAAAGAGTTAAAGACTGAATCAAATTTTATGCCATGTACTAACTTAAAGGGACAATTAGGAGTTTTGGAAAGCAAAAGTGTTTTCCGACTACATTTCCCATGAGCTTACGCGCACACTGTGAAATTCTTGGACCGGCACAAGATGGAAAAAAGCGAAAACATTTGCTAAGGAATGTTTTCATTGATCAAGAATAAAATTCGGAGGTTCAAAGACGATCAGATACCGTCGTAGTTTCGACCATAAACGGTGATTCGACAGCGTTATTCCCATGACCCGCCGGGCAGTGTTTGCGAAACCGAAAGTAGGAAATGCTGGGCGAGCCGACCACTAAATAATATCAAAATTACTATAAAGACAAAACAACATATTTATTGAAAATTGACCCATTAACGAGTGGTAACGTAGATTTCATCCACATTAATATGAGACTCCTCGTTGTCCCTTTAAAAAAATTAAAAAAATTCCCAGGAAAGGTTGAACAATACCTCTAACGATGGGGCAAGGGGCCAGGGGAGGCCACAGACCACAGAGCTTCGTTTGGTGATGGGTGTGTCGATCAGTGGGATGTTGGAAGGACTTCAGTGGAGAGTATCTTTCTGAAGTAAATGAAGGAGATAGTTAGATGGAGAAGATGTGTTTAAAGATCACCTGCCAAGGGCTGGTAAAGTACACTACACTGAAACACACAAATGCCACACTATCCAGACACTTAAAGGGACAAACGAGGAGTTTCTATTCGGTTATAAAAAAAGTCTCACGTTAATGTGGATGAATCTCCGCTACCCACACTTGTTAATGGGTCCATTTTCGATAAATATATCATTCTGTCTCTATGGTTATTTTGTTATTATTAGTGGTGGTGGAAATGCTGGGCGAGCCGACCAGCGTTTCCCTCGTGGCGAGTCATGAGAATAACGCCACCGAATCGCCGTTTATGGTCGGAACTACGGTGGTATGTGAACCTCTTTGAACCTCTGACTTTAAATCTTGATGAATGAAAACATGAGTCCGTCTTGTGCCGGTCAAAGAAATGTACGGTGCGCGCGGAGGCTCATAAATGTAGTGTGAAAACACTTCGCTTTTCCAAAACTCCTCCTTGTCCCTTTAATTTGTGTAAGATTTTATCTGGTTTGATTTAGACAGACATCTTTCCTCTGTTAACAAGGCCACATCACTGTATAGATGAAATTTGTTCTTTACAACCACAAATTTCAGAATGTGTGAGATGGTTGAAAGTTTTCCTACCTATGAAATGTATTTATAGGTAGCCATTTCAGGCTAACTAACATCATTCAGAGTAACGTCATGCTAAGCAATTGTTAAAGCAGATAACAGCAGGCACGGCCGTTTCGGCTAATGCTGTGTTCAAGGCAGGCTTTTGAAACTTTTAAGTTACAGCTTCAAGTCACAACTACGACTTGGTAGCGTTCCAGGTAACCCGTAGCTCGTGTTTTTACCGTCCTGTTGTCTGTGAAAGTTCCCTATAACGGCCACTCGTAACTTCCGACCGCTTCCGACCCGTGAACTCGTACCAGATCGAACTGGTATGACTTCACAGGAAGGAAAAACACAAAGTACGAGTTTCCTTGAACGCACCATGAGTTAGCAGCCCCCGCCCTTGTCAGGCATCAATTGGTCCTCGTGCTACGTCACCACATTCACGCGCATCCCTTGGCTGCACACACAGCCCTTCATGCCGTTCTCTCCCCTCATTGGATAACACTTGTATCCCACAAGGAAAATTTTCTCCTCGGGTTACAGCAGAGCAGAGTGACGGAGAGACTCGTGTTTAGGCTGAAATACTTCATGTAAGTGATTGCTGACGGAAAATAGGACTATTTAGGACTTATATTAACAAAAAACATTCCACTGATATCTGCTTTAATTCAGGTCAAGTTTAATCAAGATGTTTAATTTGTACAATACAACTTACCAGAATCTGACACTCTGGTTAGACAGCCCCGTGCCAGAGCCCCTGGCCAGTCTAAAGGTTCCTCTCTCCTGTCTGGATTTTTCTGGAGCCTGGTATTCACCTGCTTCTCTGGAAGGTCACTTCCTGCCTCCTGATGCTACAACCAACACAAACAAACAGACACACACATTAAGCACATACACAATTGGTTGCGCCACTTATCAATAGCATTTCCAATTTATACTTTTCCTTACATAAAAACTTACAAATCTCTGGTTAGACAGCCCAGCACTGGAGTTGCATGGCCAGCCTCAAGGTTCCTCTCTCTTGCCTGGACTCTCTTGGAGCCTGGTACACACACCCCCTTCCTTGGAATGTTGCTTCCTAATGCTACAAACAACAAATTAAATAGATGTATAAAGCAATGTATAGATTCAGCTGCACCACTTAATTTATATTCACAAACTATCATACAAAAATTCGATCACTTTCCCATATCTTTATATTTTTTCAAAAAAAAAAAAAAAAACTTTCAATACTTTGATACTTTTGCCACAAATTCTGTCAAACTTTTAAGAATTTCAAAGACCTAAGGGAACCCTGGGAGTGTAGTGATCTTTTAGCTTTTAGGTGCTTTGTCCCACCTAATCCAAACTACGGTAGCCTACATTACTAGAAAATACACAAACTGTTGTTTACTGTAAATTATCTATAACAACTGTTATCAACAACGGTACCTTACTTGAAAAATGTATTAGTGTAGTTAGCTGTAAATAATCCAGTAGGTAACCATTTTTGCTTTGTGGGCCCATGATGCATTGTATAAGAGACCAGTAACGTTATCATACCGTATTTTTGAAATTATACAGTTTTGTACTGTTTTCAATGTTTCTAAGATTTATACTGGGCATTTTAGTTGAAAGTCAAGGCTTTCACAATGGTATTGAATCAAATTAATATTACAGACGCACACACAAGATTATAAATCATAATCTTCTCGACAAGAAACGTGACTGGGTTGGCTGCCTTGGCTCCTCTCTGAACAGAGTGAGTGCAAGGGACGACAATAGCAAGCAGGCTAAGGCTATCCTAGCATGCTATAAAGCTAGGACATTAGGGACAAAAATTAAAAAAAATATTTTAACGGACTCAAGTCTGCAGGACTCACACAGGAGGGCTTGGGTGTTACACCGAGCAGCATACAGCAGTTTGGCCGCATTCAAATGATCATATTGTATGAACATTTATCACCAGAGAGCACATAGCCTAACTAGCTACTTAACCTTACCTCCTGCCATCAAACACAGGCACGCACGCACTCACACACGCACGCACATAGACCCAGGCGAATTAATAATGTTTTGGTGAAATTCATAAGTGGTGTCTATCTAGATATTAATCTTCTACATGACTTTAACAGTTACATAATGTTAGCTAACCTTGGTCGGTAAGTAGCTGTGTGTTTGTGACTGTCTGAACATCTCAGGCTAATAACATCATTCAGAGTAATGTTAGCATTATGCTAAGCAAAGGCTAAATCAGGTCAGGTTTAATCAAGACGTTTAATTTCTACATTTAAACTTACCGCAACGGTGTAGCCTCTCTCCACCAAGGTTGATGAATGAACTTTACTTGTCCACCGTCTTCTTCGCTTCTTCGTCCTCTTCTTTTGTTTAACGTAACTGGCAACTGGTGAATGGCTTTTAGATGCATTCCCGCCTAATCCAAACTACAGTACCTTACTAGAAAATACAAAAGTGTAGTTTACTGTAAGTAATCTAGTAAATAACTGTTTTTGTTTTGTGGACCCATGCTACAACAGTATACTACTGCATTTTTGAAATTATACAGTAATATACTCTAGTTTATAATAAAACTCCCATGATGCAATGCATGTTACAGTTTTATACTGTTCAATGTTTTTAAGTTATTTTACTGGACATTTTAAAGTAATTAACTGTAGGTTTTACAGCAAAGGCTAACAGTGCACCAGTGGGCCCCAGCCCACAGGTTGGGAACCACTGTGAGGTAGTGTAGTAACTATTTGGTACACTATTTGGCACTAAGTCTGGCGCACAATACAGTAGTAACAGTGACTATTCATACAGCGCAGTCCTGATCTTAAATGATATAAACTCAGATCAGTATCATTCAGTCACTTCAGTTATCAAATAATTCAGCCCAGTGTGCTCCACATACTCAGACACAGGTGCAGCATTTTATTTACTTCATGAAACAACATTTTTCTGCAGCTTGTAATTGAATTCAGGGCATGAAGAGTCACTAATGTGATGTTACTGTTTCTCAGGTTTTGTGTGAGAGATTAGATTTTTTCTTTCTTTCTCAGATTAAAGTGTTTTTGTCTCCCGTGTCTTTGCTCCTGCTTTCTCACAGAAGAGGTAGTGTAGGACACACGTTGGGTTTCCACTTCAGCATCCTCATCCCATCCTGTCTTTTCCTGCTCCCCTGAAACATTTATGTGGGATATGTGGGTGGTTTAGTAACTGTGACTACATGCCCGCTCCTTTTTGAATCTGTGTGAGCATCTGTCAAGTCTTCTCATTGTGTGCTGAAGTGTTTTATTTCTGGACATTTGATAATGTTTTTTGTTGTTGTTTTGTTGTTTTAATTTGTGTGTGTGTGTGTGTGTAACTACACAAGAATATAACACACAGAATCCATTTCTCCTTGGGATGACTGTCTTTGAGTGCATGTGTGCGTGGGCACATGTCTCTGTCTGTGTTTCCTTGTCTCTGTGCTGTCAGTGTGTATACACATTTTGTATGCCAGCAGTGTGCTGTGGGGATGTGGGTCCTGTGTGTGTTGGTAGTCAACCTGCTGTATTTATAATTCTGTTTTTGTGGCCACTGGAGTTTGGGTATATCAGGTGTGCTGCTGATATTTGCACATTTCTTCGATGGTTACCAAGATAGAAAGATAAAATTAGGGATGCACGATAAATTTTTTTTGAAACCGATACCGATAACCGATAACTTTCTGCTTCCGAAGGCCGATACCGATACCGATAACCGATAACATACTTGGAGATAAAAAAAAAAGACTAGTGAGGACCTAACATATATCATGACATCAATACTATAAACAAACCAAAAACTGTTTTGACTCTTTAAATTAAGATATTCTATTAACAAGCCTTTATTTGCTAAAAGATATCAGACAAAACTATTTGATATCTCAAATGAACATCTATTTAAATAAGCTGCATTACTTATTGATATAAAAATAAAAGACTCTAGAACTGATGCAAATACTTTGCATTATTTTATTTATTTATTTTACTCATTTAAAATAAAAACAAAGTGGGAAAAGTGCATCCCACAAGTTAAAAAAGCTTGGCTGGTTCCATACAAATGAATAACTTTTCAGAGAGGGGGAGAGAGAGAGACAGACAGAAGACAGAAGACAGAAGACAGACAGACAGACAGACAGACAGACAGACAGAAGACAGCCAGACAGACAGACAGACAGACAGACAGAAGACAGACAGACAGAGTGTTTGTGTGAGAGGGGGTGGGGGGTGCAGGTGTGTGTGTGTGTGGTTGAGGGGGAGAGAGAGGGAGAGTGTGTCTGTGTGTTTGTGTCCCGGTGGCTTCTTACAGTTAGCTTTATGTTGCTAGCATTGTTAGCATCGTCCTCGTAGCTTTGAAAACTCCGTCGGAGCGACGGTCATGTTTCAGGTGACTGACCAGGTTTGCTCGCGCTATTTTTCCCTCCTCGTGGAGCTTCCTTGGAACATTTATTACAGATATCCAGCGAACTGTCTTCTTTATTACCGTCCCACATTAGCGCAGTCATGTTGTGTTTACAAACCCAGTAGCTACGCACGTTGTGCGTTCACGTGTTGACAAAAGTTCCCTGTTCCCGTTTTGCAAGCCGTTCTTCAGACCTTTTTATGTTCATATTTCTATGGTTTATGTGTTATAAGGGTAATTGGGATAAGTCAAGTCAAGTCGGCAACTACCAAAATTATGACCGAGTTGACGAGTTGTTTTCCGATTCTAGCCTAGAAATCTAGACGCCCCCTAGCGGCAGCAAAAATATTTGCTCCGTAGGTGGGTCTAGAAACGAGCCATAGGAACTTTTTGGGGCCCGAACACCGATTGTGTTCACCAATCACAGCGCTCTATCTGTTTAGAGAGTCGTTGGGCGGGCTTAACGCAATGACGACGTACATTTTAATTGGCTTGTCAGGCTAACATCATCCTGCTCTTTGTTCTGATTGGTCGTAGCGCTAGCTAGCGCTACCCTATTGCGTGCAGAGGCAGTTTGAAAGACAGCCTTCATTCCGCCCCCTGGATTGAGCCGAGGTCTACCGGTCGTTTCCAGACTATACATTTTAGTGATATAGTCTGGCTTGTCAGGCTAG
>NW_028220402.1:0-7832 GCF_045865225.1 Trachurus japonicus | reverse complement strand
CCAAAATAGTGGGGCGGATTAGCTCAATATTTTACACCAATCGTTCACTTTGTGATAAAAGCATGAAATTTGGTGGATGTGTTGGTGAATATGTTTCAAACAAATCTGGATATTGGGCCACCTCAAAAGCGCCCCCTAGTGGCCGTGGCAGCCATTTGTTATGCGAATAAATGAATGATTAATATAAACTGCCCTTTTAATAATACCAACTGGTGATGTATTGTATATTGTTGGAAAGCCTGATTAGTCACCTTTACAACGAGGTGCAGCTTGTAAGGATCGTGCATTCATGGAATGAGCAACGGGGCTAAACGTGTGGGTAGCGCACCCCAAAAATGTGCATCCCCTGTGGGGCAGATTAGCTCAATAAATCACAAGAATTGTTTATTTTGTAGTAGAAGCACAACATTTACTTTATACTTTATTTTACAGGATAGCCCCTTGAGATGTGCCATCTCATTTTCGAGGGGGTCCATGTTATCAACGGAAATACAAACATACTTAGTACATTATAATATACAAAGAAAGTAAGCAGAACAAACAACAAACAAACAAACAAAAAAGAGAACAGACACATGATACAATATAAAGACACAGACGCCCATTCACACACACTCACACACTACAATGCTCTATCGATCCTGACTCCCCCCATACAACACTCCAGTAAAAAATAAAAATAAATAGATGAAATAAAATAAATACAGTAGTTGATTTGATTAGTTACACTTCATGTCAAAGGGGCCTTACATCACAGACAGGAGCAGGGTGTTTGAAGGTAGGTAAACAAAGCTGATTTAAAAAGATGTAGAGAGGATATGGACCTAATTGAACCAGGGAGATTATTCCAGTCAGCAGGGGCTTTGTATTTGAATGCACGTCGACCAGATTCTTTATTGATTCTAGGGGTAAAAAAGAAAAGTTGACCAGTATGCCTAAGGTTATATTGTGAACTGAAGGGAATCAAATATTGTTTCAAATATAGAGGGAAATTGAAGTAGTTGCACTTGAAAATAAATAATAACCAGTGCTTTCTGCCTTCTGGACTTGGGGCCAGCCAGTTCAAGGACTGGTACATATGACAGTGATGGGTCATATAAGGACACCTGAGAATAAATCTACATAAACTATTATACAAGACAGTAAGAGGACGAAGATTTGTTTCTGAGGTGTTCTGATAGATAACATCACCATAGTCAATTATTGGGAGTATCAGTTGTGTTATGATTCTTTTACGAACTTGAAAGGAAAAGCATTCAATAGACCGATAGAGGGATTTCAGCTGAAAATAGATTTTCTTGGAAACTGAGTCAATGTGGCATTTAAAGGATAGCTGTGAGTCAAGCCAAAGACCCAGGTATTTGAATTCTTCAGTTTTTTACTAGTGCTGTTCCATCAATGAAACTAATACACCAGTTAGTACTTGCAGGTAAAGAATTGGGTCGAGTGCAAAACAACATGGTGTATGATTTTTTCTTATTCAGTTGTAATTTGTTTGAAGAAAACCAATTTTGGACTGAAATAAAGTCAGATTGTAATGAATGCTGGATTTGCGAAATATCAGAGCTAGACGAGTATATTACTGTGTCGTCTGCATATAAATGAATTTGGCAATGAGAACAAGTTTGTGGAAGATCATTGATAAAGATTGAGAATAGTAAAGGACCTAGGGATGAGCCTTGCGGCACGCCTTTATCAATGATCTTAAAACCAGACTGGCAACCTTGGAAAGAGACACATTGACTTCTATGATGAAGGAAAGAGTTGAAAAATAATAAAGAAACAGGAGAAAGACCAACAGAATACAATTTGTCCAAAAGAAGATAATGATCAACCATATCAAATGCTTTAGTAAGGTCAATAAATATAGCGCCTGTATGCATATTGTTATCAAATGCTGATGAGATATCACTGGTAACTTTTAGGAGTGCAGTGGTGGTCGAAAAATGTGGTCGAAAACCAGATTGATGAGGAGATAGTAAGTTATGGTCATTAAGGTATGAGGATAATTCATTAAAAATCAATTTTTCAAATATTTTTGTTATGGAATTGATAATTGAGATTGGCCTGTAATTATTGACATCTGTGGTGTCACCCCCTTTATGAATAGGGGTTACCCTGGCACATTTCCAGGATGAAGGAACTTTGCAAGTTGCTAAAGATAAATTAAATAGATCAGACAGAGGAAATGACAAAATGTGAGAGGCCAATTGGAAAAACTTAATCTCCAGACCATCTGGACCAGCACTGCATCCAGAGTTAAGATTATCAATAACACGTTGGACATCAGTTGGTGTGATTGTTCCAAAAGAGAAGGAACTACCACACCTACTCGGAGTTGGGAAAGATTCAGAGTAGGAGTGAGGGCCAGAACTACCAATGGTAGAAAAATGCTGGCTAAATGCCTCTGCAATTGATAGTGGTTCGCTGACACTTTCATTGTTTATTCTAAAATGCGTAGTGGGATTTCCTGTGGATTTATTAGTTATGCTATTTATTCTCCTCCAAAATTGTTTTGGGTTCTTAAAATCAGTGGCTAAACAGTCTTATAATAATTTGCTTTAGCATTTCTAGTATGTGTTTTACATTTATTCCTCAGCTCCTTGTAAGTGCTCCAGTCAGCAGGATCCTTTGTTGTACGGTGTTTTTTTCCATGCCTTGTCTCTTTGTTTAAACAACTGTATGAGATCTCCTTTTATCCACGGCAGATGTCGACCCTTGACTTTAATTATTGTCCAGGGTGCATGTTTATTGATAACCTCAACGAATTCTGTATATAGAAAATTCCAAGCGTCTTCAACAAATGGTATTAATTGAAATCTCTCCCAATTTATACTTAAAATATCGTGGATAAAGAGTTCAGGGTTAATATTATTAGCTTTTCGAACTTTGATAAATTTGGGAGGAAGATGGGGCATTTTGATTTTCCAGACGCAGAAGACAATTGAATGGTCACTGAAGGAGTCAGGTAATACCCCAGAGTGTGAGATTCTGTCAGGATGGGAAACTAAGATCCAGTCAAGCAAGGAGGAAGAACTGGGACCAACTCTCGTTGGTTCAGTGATCAATTGTGTTAGGTTTATGCCATTAAAAAGATTACGATCATTGTAAGAGGAACGATCTAACCAATTTGAGTTAAAATCACCCAGTATAATTTTTTCACTAGTGCAATCTAAAGAATTGATTGTGGTCAGAATACCTTTGGTAGTTTCAGCAGGAGCATTAGGAGGTTTATAGATGTTACCTATGATCAGCCATTTGTTCTCATGTAATGTTATTTTAACAAAGAGGCATTCAAAGTGCAGAGGATTCACCGTTGGTGAGACTGGTTCTGAAGCCAAGTTTGAGGAGACATACGTCAAGAGACCCCCTCCCCCCCCATTTGGTGGATGTGTTTGTGGATATGTTTCAAACATTTTTGGTTTTTAAGGACCCTTAAGATGTCTACTTAAGATTTTTGCTTGTTGCCCGGGTCAACTAATGTTCCATGGGGGTTTTTTGCCGGTCATTTTGAATTTATGTCCGCACGAATGGCGAAAACGCCAATTTTCATAACTCCTAAACCAGACATCATACAAAGACAAATGAACACACTTTTTCATATAATTATGACACCAGGAATCAAATGGAAAGGTCACTGAGATGGTAAAACCACTCTTTATCAGAGAAAAATGAACTCTCGTGTAGTATTTTAGTATAAATAAATTGGTCGCTCCAACACATATGGGTCATTCCATGAAATTGGTAACTTTGCAACTTTGAAAAGTTAAAATTTAAACTATATTTAATTGCTATGTTTTAAGTAGCCAGGAATCAAAGAAAGTTTAAAATTACAAGAAATTATGTAGTGTCATCTCAGGCTGTGGAATTTAATATTTTATTATAGTTTTAATGTTTTCCTAATCTTGTCAACCCTGTTACCGACATAAACTTTACAATATACAGTATTTCTTATTAGAGATTATTGAGAATATTTTCTATATATAGTCTATATAGTCTATAATGGTAACAGTTGAAATTAAATTTTTTAAAACCATTTTTATCAAATTAATGACAACAACAGGGTTGAAGTTATGGTAACAGGGTTGACAAGAGTAATAGATGACAGGACACACATTCTATTGTCACTGCAAAGGTAACAGGGTTGACAGTAACAGGGTTGACTATTTCAAGCTAATTTGCCCATTGCTAGCTGAAATAAATGCTAGCTAAAGGGCAAACTGTGTACTTTGAAAGGTAATTACCTGTAGATATCGATTATATAATTGTTTAGACTTATATGTTAAAAAGTGGTAACAGGGTTGACGTTATATGCTTGTCCCCCCCGGTCCAACCTTGAAAAAACATCAAAAATAGCACATAAGAGATGAGAGAAAGCTACTTATTACTGAGCTGTTAGCATCCTGGGTAAGAGATGATGCAAACTCCTGTCAATCATGTCAAATCTGGGATGTACCATTGTTTTTCAAGGGTTTTTTGGTTAGGGTAACAGGGTTGACATAAAATCAGGGGACACCGATAAATTGGTAAATATTTATAATAATTAATATAAATTATTACCAAAAATTTCATGGAATGACCCATATAGTTGTGTTGCTCATTCCATGAATGCACAACCCTTACAAGTTGTACCTCGTTGGAAAGGTGACTAATCAGGCTTTCCATCGGTCTAAAAGACAGCACCAACCGGAATTATTAAAAGGGAGAAATTATGGACTGAAAAAACATTTCCGAACTTTTTTTTGAGTAATTTATACTAAAATACTACACAAGAGTTAATTTTTCTCTGATAAAGAGTGGTTTTACCATCTCAGTGACCTTTCCATTTGATTCCTGGTGTCATAATTATATGAAAAAGTGTGTTCATTTGTCTTTGTATGATGTCTGGTTTAGGAGTTATGAAAATTGGCGTTTTCGCCATTCGTGCGGACATAAATTCAAAATGACCGGCAAAAAACCCCCATGGAACATTAGTTGACCCAGGAAACAAGCAAAAATCTTAAGTAGATATCTTAAGGGTCCTTAAAAACCAAAAATGTTTGAAACATATCCACAAACACATCCACCAAATGTTGTGCTTCTACCACAAAATAAACAATTCTTGTGATTTATTGAGCTAATCTGCCCCACAGGGGATGCACATTTTTGGGGTGCGCTACCCACACGTTTAGCCCCGTTGCTCATTCCATGAATGCACGATCCTTACAAGCTGCACCTCGTTGTAAAGGTGACTAATCAGGCTTTCCAACAATATACAATACATCACCAGTTGGTATTATTAAAAGGGCAGTTTATATTAATCATTCATTTATTCGCATAACAAATGGCTGCCACGGCCACTAGGGGGCGGTTTTGAGGTGGCCCAATATCCAGATTTGTTTGAAACATATTCACCAACACATCCACCAAATTTCATGCTTCTATCACAAAGTGAACGATTGTTTAGCTAATCCGCCCCACTAAAACAAAACTAAGGATATACCAAAGCTGCGTACTGTCGACACTACTGTACGGTGCAGAATGCTGGAAGACCACAGAAAGTGACATACACAAACTATCCACTTTTCACACATCATGCCTGCGCAAAATCCTACATATATTCTGGCCCAAGACCATCTCAAACAATAAACTTCTCAACATTACCCAACAAGACCACATGTACAATATAATCACTAGGCGATTGGCTTGGATTGGCCATGTCCTCAGGATGGACACCAACGCTATCCCAAGAGTCGCTCTACATTGGACCCCAGAGGGCAAAAGAAAGAAAGGGAGGCCTAAAATGACATGGCGTAGGACTATAGAGAAGGAACTACAACAGCACCACCAGAGCTGGGGAACCATCGAGAAGATGGCCAAAGACAGACAGAAGTGGAGGGACTTTGTTGCTGCCCTATGCGCCATCCGGCGTAATGGGGATAAGTAAGTAAGTAACACTTTGTGCTAGACTAGAACTTATACAATTCAAAGTGCTGCAGAGAACCCATTTACCCATTTACATTTCAACTTTCTGAAATCTATCCAAATATTGCAGACCAATGTGACAGATGCCATGCCTCTCCCTGTAATCCAAGCCATATGTTTTTCTTCCTGTCCTTTAACTTCAGTTGGTAACAATTATTCAGTCATATTTGCTGGAACTGTCACTATATTCTGATAGTAGTGCATTAAATGGGTAATTTAGGACCAAACCCAACTGGCTCCACCTACAGACTGCAATCGTATTTGCCAAAATCCACCGCGACTGGTGCTGTTCCACCAGTCAGGTAGAGGGAGCTGGAGGAGCAGCCAATCTTGCTTAGAGTTGTTATGTATTTTTCTTAAATTAGAAAAGATATGACATAACAAAATTTGAACTTGAGGCCCGCAGAAACACAATCAATAGTAATAAAAAAATAGACATCTACATAAAAAAAGCGAAAATCTAGCTAAAGACATGTGTCTGGCAGCCTCAGGAAAGAAGCTGGACCTCAGCTGAGAGGTTCTGGCCTTATTGCTGCACAGTCTTCTACCAGACAGTCAATATGACGGGTGGGTGGGGTAACTCATAATCCTGGAGGCGCCGCTCCTGCAGCGGCCGGTGTAAATGTCACTGACGGGTATGAAGCTACACCCAGTGATCTTGCCAGCTGTTTTGACGACCTGCTGCAGTGCCTTTCTGTCTAGTGCGGAGCAGCTACTGTACCATACCACACCATGATGGACTGGGTCAGAACTAGGGATGGGTATTGATAAGAATTTAGCGATTCCGATTCCATTATCGATATTGCTTATCGATTCGATTCCTTATCGATTCTCTTATCGATTCTCATTGGGTGAGGGAATAAAAGAGAAATGGGTTTGTTTGCATTAATGCAGTGGTTCCCAACCTTTTTTGGCTCATGACCCCTTTTGACATCACAAATTTCTGGTGACCCTCAATCAAGATGAGCAAGCTCAGATATTTGTATATGCTGCATTTTATTTGATCTTGATTTATATTCAAGAAAGTGAATGTATATAGTTGTTTAAGATTGTGAAAAATAATTAGTTTAAAAAAAAAAATTAATCAATTACTAGACATTTAAGGCGATCCCATTTGAATTCCAGGCGACCCCACATGGGGTCCCAACCCCAAGGTTGAAAACACTGTATTAATGGCTCTAACATTAAAAAAGTAGACAGGACCGACCTGCCTGGACAGGTTAACACTAGACCACTGTGGCTGTGGGGCAGCTGTGCTCACAGGAGGAATTTAACAATGTTTCCATTTCATGGTTTTTATGCATCTGTATCTTCTCACTAGTTATTGTTTTCATAACGTTCGTTTTATGCGGAGTGAGCGAGTGAGCGAGCGAAAGAGAGAGAGCGCGCAAGAGAAAAGACACACGGCGCACCGTTTCACGTGGCTACGAGCAAAACCTGAAAGAGGTGGTTGGAAATGAAGAGAAAAAAACACAAAGAATATGTAGCCTGTTCAGGAGACGTTGACCTGTCCTCCTCACGACGTGAGGGAGGGAGGACCGGAGGGTGGCTCTGGCTCACAGGTTAGTGATGAGGAAACGTCACTGTCAGCTGCATCTGTCAGCAGCTCCGCTCCACGCAGACACCACACTAACTTTATTTTGGGAGAACAAAGGTGACACGTGGATATAAACACTAAGCACCCTCATTTATAATGAAGATTGATTTTAACGTAACGTCACGTAACGTCATTAATCAATTAATGCGCGGGTTTCTGAACCAAACGGAATCGATAAGGGAATCGTTAAAGCAGACACGCACACGATTCCAAGAATTGATCCAAGTTGGAACCGGTTCCGAAGAGGAACCGGTTTTCGATACCCATCCCT
>NW_028220401.1:0-4414 GCF_045865225.1 Trachurus japonicus | reverse complement strand
TTTGGGGTTATTAGATACATTTTCTTCACTACTCACTAGTTTTCCTCAACATAATGTGTTGCAGGTTTAATTTGAAGAGTCGTCTAACCCGCTCCTGGGGGTACATAGGACCTTTTTTTAGAAAAAGGGTCCTATGTTCTCCAGTATGTATTGCGACCGGGGAACATAGGACCCTTTTTCTAAAAAAAGGTCCTATGTTCCCCGCTGTGTATGTGACCAGGGAACATATAACCCTTTTTTAGAAAAAGGGTTCTTTGTTCCCCGCTTTTTCCCAAAAGGACCCGGGGAACATGCAATTTTTGGTCCCATAAGAAAGGAGTTGGTTGAGTTTAGTAAAAAGACCAGGTAGAGGCTAGACAGGCCAGATAGAGTCCAGATAAGTAGAGAAAATAAATCGACCTGCATCAGCGGGGAACACAGGACCCTTTTTTTGAGAAAAGGGTCCTCTGTTCCCCAGTATGTATTGCGACCGGGGAACACAGAACCCTTTTGGGGAAAAACGGGGAACATGGGACCCTTTTTCAAAAAGAGGGTCCCCCATAGAACATAGGACCCGGGGAACATAGGTACGCTCCCCATGCAACCTATACACATGAATGTGAAAAACTAAAGAGTGGGCCGTGTAATATGCAGAGGTTATGAGGAGGTAAAACTCTTTAAAAATGTTAGCGCAAAAAGGTAGGCTAGCTAATATTATACTAATGTCCAAATGTTAGCTAAAACTTTAGAACGTCAGCAGCTAATGTTAACCTTAAAATTTGTCAGTTATGTTAGTGACACTACACTACACTGCTTAGCTTCATGCTAACCTTGTTTTTCATAAGTTAGCAGCTAATGCCACTGACAAGTTTTCTTTTTTCAATATCAAATATATGAGACAATATCAAACACAGCTAACAGATAATGTCACTTAGATGTTTTCTTTGGAGCCCAAACTTTGAAGCTTAAACAAATCATTCTCATTTTACCAGGAAATTCATGTGTAATAGCTAATGTTAGCAGCTAATGTCAATGACATTTTTAATTTCATCCTCTCATTATAAATTTGATGACCAGATTAAAACCAGCTAATGTTAGCAACACTTTTAAGAGAGACAAACTGGAGGTAGCAGAGACTGAGACTCTGATGTTTAGTTTCTACGATGGGTTATGACGTATAAACTGACTTTTCTGCTTAAACTTGGTGAACTTTCACTTTAATTGGTTTCGTGCTCATGGAATGTGTTAATATCAACCTACAGCCATAATATTAGTTGAAAAGTCTACAGTAAACATAGGCTATTGATCAAAAATAATATCATAATATTAAAATATTACAGTCTTGAAAATTGTTATCTCTCTGTTTTACTTTCTAATATGTAAAACGTACAAAAATGACGTGTGAAATAGTCCCATCATATGACAAATCAAACACATCTGTCAAGATAATCTAACATCTGCTTCATCACTACTGATTAAACTACATTATGTTCATTAACAGTGTAGATTTAGAAGTGATTTGACCTGAAACATCAGCCTTTTGAGGTGTTCAGAGATTTCTTTCATTTTCAGTCCATATATGAATGGATTAAACAGAGGATGATACACTATCATCTGCAAAGTCATTATTAAATGAGCAAGTGTCGGAAAATCAGACTGCAGTCGAACAATGACAACATCATAAGTGATAAAACAGGAGAAGTTGATTAAAACCAGCAGGTGAGGTAAACAGGTCTGTGCAGCTTTCTTCCTCACAGTTTTACAGCTTCTGTAGGAGATGATCAGTATCCTGGTGTATGTGAACAGGATGAAGAGCATGGGGAACAGTCCAATGTTTACCAGTATGAAAACACCATATACTGACAGTGCTACTGAGCGAACACACTGAATCGTGAATATTGAAGTGTTACAGAACAGACCTTTCAAATTAAAGTGACAGATTTTCACATTAGCGTACAAAACAACTCCCGCCGTGAGCTCACAGGCAGGAACCAGCCAAGCTGAAACCAGGAAGACTTTGATGGTTCTTCTTCTCATGATAGTTGGATATTGCAGAGGTTTATATAGGAAGACACATACCTGTCATAGGCCATGACTGACAACAGTAAGAACTCTGCAGTGGCCAAAGTGTAATGTACATAAGTCTGGAAGAGACAAGCTGAGAAAGATATGACCTGTCTCTCAGACATGAAGTCAATCAGCAGCTTTGGGTAGATGTTGGTGCTGTAAAGAACAGAGTTGATTAACAAAGCTGCGATGAAAATGTACATGGGCTCATGGAGGTTTCTGTGAATCACAATAAGACACACGATGGTGGAGTTACAGCAGATTATCAGAATATAAACTGTAAACATGATCACAAAGTAAAGATATCTGTATTTCTGCACTTCTACATATCCACCAAGAGTTATATATGTCACATTGAATTCATCCATGAAGTTTCTCCAGACTAAAAGCATTAAAGAGTAAAGCAGACAGATGATGGAAGAGCCACAACAGGCCTCAGCTTGAGGACAGCAGGAACATGTTACCTGTATCACACCATCTGATTCATTCACACATATCAACATCAGACAAAGTCAAGTGTTGGACTCAGTGGGATGTTTTTATCAGACTGCTTCAGCCTCCACGGGTCTCATTAAACTCTGACCCACTGATATGAGACCAAGTCCAGCAAACTCCAGAGTCTAGGACCCAAAGGCTTTGATGAATGTTTAATTTTTGAGTGACTACTTTGTCAAATGGTTCATTGGGGTTATTAGCTACATTTTCTTCACTAGTACTCACTAGTTTTCCTCAACATAATGTGTTGCAGGTTTAATTTGAAGAGGACAGAGTCGTCATGTTTTCCTCTCAATCTGCTCTCAGTAATAACAGTCTAACCCGCTCCTGGGTCAGTTCACCTCCCTCCCTCCCTCCCTCCTAAAAACATGTCGGCTAGGTTAATCCTCCAGTCAGTGCCCCTGACCAAAGGCACTGGCTCATAATCTGGAGTTGGTCCCCGGGCGCCGCACTGTGGCTGCCCACTGCTCCTCAGGGATGGGTTAAATGCAGAGAAAGAATTTCACTGTACTAGCTGTATATGTGACAAATAAAGTACCTTTACCTTTACCTTTACCTTTACCTTTACCTTTACCTTTACCTCCAGGTTTGGAAGGAACCAAAACTGAGGAAACACAAGTGAATTGAACTAAATGCAACCTTAGCTCACATGAATATAAAAAACTAAAGAGTGGGCCATGTAATATGCACAGGTTATGAAGAGGTAAAACTCTTTACCTGTGTGTTAGTGTTAGCGCAAAAAGGTAGCTAATATTACACTAATGTCCAAATGTTAGCTAATGTGAACTGTAAACTTAATATAGCCTACTCCTAAAACTTTAGAACGTCAGCAGCTCTCCCTGCCCCCCCCCCCCCCCCACCAGAGGCTGCCTTCATCAACTCCTGCTAACATTTCCATATTTCGCACATTCTGTGACATAAACTGTAAACTGTTTTCTTGTCTGTAACAACATCTATTGCACGTCTGTCCGTCCTGGGTGAGGGATCCCTCCTCTGTTGCTCACCCTGAGGTTTCTCAGATTTTTCCCTGTTAAAAGGGTTTTCCATGGAGTTTTTCCTCAGTCGATGTGAGGGTCTAAGGACAGAGGATGTTGTTACGATGCCATGTGAAGCCCTTTGAGACAAACTGTTTGTAAAAACGGGCTATACAGATAAAATTGCCTTGCCTTCCCTTGCCTTACATTTCCCATAAGGAATGAGTAAGAAGAGCAGTTCATTTATTTCTCCATTCATATTTCCCATTGATAATCTGTGTGTTTGTCTGTTTTAACTCCACATCTCCTCATTAAAGTAAAGCTCTCAGTAACATTTTGATTTTCTCCTCTATAGTCACATTCCACATTAATCAAGTGTTATCAACCTACAGCCATAGTTGAACAGTCTACAGTAGACACATTGATCAGAAATAATATCATAATATTAAAATATTTAAGTCTTGAAAATTGTTATCTCTCTGTTTTACTTTCCAATATGTAAAATGTACAGATATATTAACTGGACCAATGTTGACACAGTGTCTTTGAACATAAGACATCAATCATTGTTATTTTTCTTACTAAACTAATTTAATTGGATTGAATTACAAAATGTACAACCAACAGTAAGAATGACATATGAAATAGTCCCTAATGTGAATATATATGACAAATCAAACAACATCTCTGTTGCTCACCCTGAGGTTTCTCCGATTTTTCCCTGTTAAAATGGTTTTCCATGGAGTTTTTCCTCAGTCGATGTGAGGGTCTAAGGACAGAGGATGTTGTTACGATGCCATGTAAAGCCCTTTGAGACAAACTGTAAAAACGGGCTATACAAATAAAATCGCCTTGCCTTGCCTTGCCTTGCCATCTAACATCTGCACATTATCACTACT
>NW_028220400.1:0-107069 GCF_045865225.1 Trachurus japonicus | reverse complement strand
GGGAAAAGTTCTACGGATAGCTACGGACCTCAGCTATCCAGAAAAACAAAGTCCGACGTCACTTTCTATATTTCCGCTAGTAGTTTTTTGCAGTTGAGTGAAAAGAGGGAAGTATTTGGACTCTTTGGCAGTGCCCCATTTTTTTTTTTGGGCACAGGTGGCGCCACTGAGTGTCCAGCATGCAGCAGACGATCCAGCAAGAACTTTGGACTGGTTAAGGTTAGTAAAAATGACATGTCCAGGTGTAATTAAGAAATAGGCTAAGTGAATCAAGGGATGAGAAGTTCCTAACTCTGGGCAGGAAAGTGCTAGACTCGTGAAACCAACGTGTGTGGATAGCTGAGGACCTAAGCTTTCCCAACGATACCGAGTCCGACCCAACTTTCTCAAAATAAGGGAACGTGGCCTCGAAAAGAAGGGCGAAATCCGGCTGTATCTCAAGAACGGTAAGTCAGAAAAATACGAGCCACACACCATCGTGTTCAGCGTGGTCGAATTATGGGGGAAAGCCGTCGGGTCCGACAGTGTCCGACCTTCCCTCGGCGAGTTATGGCCGAAAACGCACCTAGGCGGGCCAAAGTGGGCCAAAATTGGCCTCCACATGCTCCCAGGCTCATATCTCTGGCTAGGAATGTGCTAGAGACGTGGGGAAAAGTTCTACGGAAAGCTACGGACCTCAGCTATCCAGAAAAACAAAGTCCGACGTCACTTTCTATATTTCCGCTAGTAGTTTTTTGCAGTTGAGTGAAAAGAGGGAAGTATTTGGACTCTTTGGCTGTGCCCCATTTTTTTTTTTGGGCACAGGTGGCGCCACTGAGTGTCCAGCATGCAGCAGACGATCCAGCAAGAACTTTGGACTGGTTAAGGTTTAGTAAAAATGACAAGACCAGGTGTAATTACGAAATAGGCTAAGTGAATCAAGGGATGATAAGTTCCTAACTCTGGGCAGGAAAGTGCTAGACTCGTGAAACCAACGTGTGTGGATAGCTGAGGACCTAAGCTTTCCAACGATACCGAGTTCGACCCAACTTTCTCAAGATAAGGGGCGTGGCCTCGAAAAGAAGGGCGAAATCGGCTGTATCTCAAGAACGGTAAGTCAGAAAAATACGAGCCACACACCATCGTGTTCAGCGTGGTCGAATTATGGGGGAAAGCCGTCGGGTCCGACAGTGTCCGACCTTCCCTCGGCGAGTTATGGCCGAAAACGCACCTAGGCGGGCCAAAGTGGGCCAAAATTGGCCTCCACATGCTCCCAGGCTCATATCTCTGGCTAGGAATGTGCTTAGAGACGTGGGGAAAAGTTCTACGGAAAGCTACGGACCTCAGCTATCCAGAAAAACAAAGTCCGACGTCACTTTCTATATTTCCGCTAGTAGTTTTTTGCAGTTGAGTGAAAAGAGGGAAGTATTTGGACTCTTTGGCTGTGCCCCATTTTCTTTTTGGGGCACAGGTGGCGCCACTGAGTGTCCAGCATGCAGCAGACGATCCAGCAAGAACTTTGGACTGGTTAAGGTTAGTAAAAATGACATGTCCAGGTGTAATTAAGAAATAGGCTAAGTGAATCAAGGAATGATAAGTTCCTAACTCTGGGCAGGAAAGTGCTAGACTCGTGAAACCAACGTGTGTGGATAGCTGAGGACCTAAGCTTTCCAACGATACCGAGTCCGACCCAACTTTCTCAAAATAAGGGGGCGTGGCCTCGAAAAAGAAGGGCGAAATCGGCTGTATCTCAAGAACGGTAAGTCAGAAAAATACGAGCCACACACCATCGTGTTCAGCGTGGTCGAATTATGGGGGAAAGCCGTCGGGTCCGACAGTGTCCGACCTTCCCTCGGCGAGTTATGGCCGAAAACGCACCTAGGCGGGCCAAAGTGGGCCAAAATTGGCCTCCACATGCTCCCAGGCTCATATCTCTGGCTAGGAATGTGCTAGAGACGTGGGGAAAAGTTCTACGGAAAGCTACGGACCTCAGCTATCCAGAAAAACAAAGTCCGACGTCACTTTCTATATTTCCGCTAGTAGTTTTTTGCAGTTGAGTGAAAAGAGGGAAGTATTTGGACTCTTTGGCTGTGCCCCATTTTTTTTTTTGGGCACAGGTGGCGCCACTGAGTGTCCAGCATGCAGCAGACGATCCAGCAAGAACTTTGGACTGGTTAAGGTTAGTAAAAATGACATGTCCAGGTTGTAATTAAGAAATAGGCTAAGTGAATCAAGGGATGATAAGTTCCTAACTCTGGGCAGGAAAGTGCTAGACTCGTGAAACCAACGTGTGTGGATAGCTGAGGACCTAAGCTTTCCAACGATACCGAGTCCGACCCAACTTTCTCAAGATAAGGGGGCGTGGCCTCGAAAAGAAGGGCGAAATCGGCTGTATCTCAAGAACGGTAAGTCAGAAAAATACGAGCCACACACCATCGTGTTCAGCGTGGTCGAATTATGGGGGAAAGCCGTCGGGTCCGACAGTGTCCGACCTTCCCTCGGCGAGTTATGGCCGAAAACGCACCTAGGCGGGCCAAAGTGGGCCAAAATTGGCCTCCACATGCTCCCAGGCTCATATCTCTGGCTAGGAATGTGCTAGAGACGTGGGGAAAAGTTCTACGGAAAGCTACGGACCTCAAGCTATCCAGAAAAACAAAGTCCGACGTCACTTTCTATATTTCCGCTAGTAGTTTTTTGCAGTTGAGTGAAAAGAGGGAAGTATTTGGACTCTTTGGCTGTGCCCCATTTTTTTTTTTGGGCACAGGTGGCGCCACTGAGTGTCCAGCATGCAGCAGACGATCCAGCAAGAACTTTGGACTGGTTAAGGTTAGTAAAAATGACATGTCCAGGTGTAATTAACCCTCCTGTTGACCTAACATTGGGACATACAACCCCTGATCTTTAGGGTCAAACTGTCTTCCCTGTAGGTCAGAATTACCCAGCTATGGCACAGGCCCGTGTGTGTGTGTCTGTGTGTGTGTGTGTGTGTGTGTGTGTGTGTGTGTGTGTGTGTGTGTGTGTGTGTGTGAGTGAGAGAGAGAGAGAGAGAGAGAGAGGTGCAACATTGTTACCCACCAAGGGCAAAGGAAGATATTATTATTATTATTATCATCATCATCATCATCATCATCAGTCTCTCCTATTCTCTCTGGGTCTCATTTACCCAGCCAGGGCACAGGACTTTGTGTATGAAAGGAAAAGTCAGGAAACACACGCGCATCCTCTCGGGTCAGAGTGTCCCATTTCTCCTGTCCAGGGAGTGTGTGTTGTGTCTGTGTCTGTGTGTAAGACAGAAGACACATGCACGTCTCTAGGGTCAGAGTGTCCTCCCCGGGGTCATAGGTTCCACTTACTGCAGGGGACAGTGTGTGTGTGTGTGTGTGTGTGTGTGTGTGTGTGTGTGTGTGTGTGTGTGTGTGTGTGACCGTATCTCTCTCTCTCTCTCTCTCTCTCTCTCTCTCTCTCTCCCTCTCTGTGTGTCTTTCTCTCTCTGTGTGAGACAGAAGACACATGCATGTCTCTAGGGTCAGAGTGTCCACCGTGTCCTCACCCGGGTCATAGGTTCCACTTACTGCAGGGGACAGTGTGTCTGTGTGTGACCGTATCTCTCTCTCTCTCTCTCTCTCTCTCTCTCTCTCTCTCTCTGTCTCTGTCATACACACGTGCTCGGATCCACCTCCTCTCACCGGTCCAGCAGTTTGCTCCCAGCGTTCCCAGCCTGCAGGACTACAAGCCTCCGGAATTCCCCGAAGTCAGAGAGGGTGTGTGTGTGTGTGTGTGTGTGTGTGTGTGTGTGTGTGTGTGTGTACAGTAGACATGGGGGTTTTCCATATCGATCTAGGCTAAATGCGGGCTAATTGTGTATATGTTGGGACCGTATGGTTTCTGTAGGCCAAGGGGAATGTGTCGGAAGAGAAATAAAGACCTTTACCTAAAATGTGTTGTGTCTATTTGTTTTTCTTGGTGCATCCTTTTTTTTTGTTCACACTCTGTCATCAACTGTTTATACACCTGTCAGCAAGCCACTAACAAGGAGTGCAACACCTTAGACCGGATCACCACCTCCACAGCCACATGAGTGACGGCAGACAGACTCTGAGCCAGAGGCAGAGGCAGAGACAGAGGCAGAGGCAGAGGCAGAGGCAGAGGCAGAGGCAGAGGCAGAGGCAGAGGCAGAGGCAGAGACAACCGCTGCTGAGACACACAGAGACACAGACACACAGACCCACAGAAGCGCAGGGACGTGCAGTGAGAGAAAGAGAAGGGGGAGGGGGGCGAGGGAAGGGAATGTGTGAGATACACACACAGCAGGCCGCTCCCGCTGCCTGCCTCTAACCACTGGGACTCACAGAGACACAGACACACAGACTCACAGAAGCGCAGGGACATGCAGTGAGAGCTGCTGCTGCTGCTGCTGCTTTACATGACACAATACATTGCTGCACATTGGCTAGTTATAGTCACAGTAGAAGGTATACCAGTGTGTGTGTGTGTGTGTGTGTGTGTGTGTGTGTGTACAGTAGACATGGGTGTTTTCCATATCGATCTAGGCTAAATGCGGGCTAATTGTGTATATGTTGGGACCGTATGGTTTCTGTAGGCCAAGGGGAATGTGTTGGAAGAGAAATAAGGACCTTTTCCTAAAATGTGTTTATGTGTCTATTTGTTTTTCTTGGTGCATCCTTTTTTTTGTTCACACTCTGTCATCAACTGTTTATACACCTGTCAGCAAGCCACTAACAAGGAGTGCAACACCTTAGACCGGATCACCACCTCCACAGCCACATGAGTGACGGCAGACAGACTCTGAGCCAGAGGCAGAGGCAGAGGCAGAGGCAGAGGCAGAGGCAGAGGCAGAGGCAGAGGCAGAGGCAGAGGCAGAGGCTGACAGAGAAAGAGACTGAGCAGCCGTTCATCTCTGTCTTCTACCTGGAGGAGGCTACTTTCTGTCTGCGATGCGGAGGCTCCTGTTCTAACAGGGTTGTCACTGTTTCAAACAGCTGATTAGTGCACATCAACGTAAACAAAGCAATCGGGTCACGATAGCAGTTCGGCTCGCACTCCGGCTCGCGGGCCGGATTGAGACTGCATGCGGGCCGGGTGCGGCCCGCGGGGCCGTAAAATGCCCATGTATGCTCTAACCGCTGAGACACGCAGACACAGAGAGACACAGAGACACAGACTCACAGACTCACAGACACACACAGAGACACAGATGCGCAGGGACATGGAGCGAGAGAAGGAGAAGAGGAGGGGACGATGGGAAGCAAATGTGTGAGATACACACACACACACACACACACACACACACACAGCAGGCTGCTGCTGCTGCTGCTGCTACTGCTGCTGCATCTAACTGCTGAGACACACAGAGACACAGAGACACAGACTCACAGACTCACAGACACACACAGAGACACAGAAGCGCAGGGACATGGAGTGAGAGAAAGGGAAGGGGAGCGTGCGAGGGAAGGGAATGTGTGAGATACACACACACACACACACACCAGGCTGCTGCTGCTGCTGCCGCTGCTGCCTCTAACCGCTGAGACACACAGAGACACAGGCTCACAGACTCACAGACACACACAGAGACACAGAAGCCCAGGGACATGGAGTGAGAGAAAGAAAAAGGGAAGGGGAGCGGGCTAGGGAAGCGAATGTGTGAGATACACACACACACACACACACACACACACACACACACACCAGGGTGCTGATGCTGCCGCTGCTGCCTCTAACCGCTGAGACACACAGAGACACAGACTCACAGACTCACAGACTCACAGACACACACAGAGACACAGAAGCCCAGGGACTTGGAGTAAGAGAAAGAAAAAGGGAAGGGGAGGGGGCTAGGGAAGCGAATGTGTGAGATACACACACACACCAGGCTGCAGCTGCTGCCGCTGCTGCTGCTGCTGCTGCCTCTAACCGCTGATACACACAGAGACACAGACTCACAGACACACACAGAGACACAGAAGCCCAGGGACAAGGAGTGAGAGAAAGAAAAAGGGAAGGGGAGCGGGCGAGGGAAGGGAATGTGTGAGATACACACACACACACACACACACACACACACACACACACACACACACACACACACACACACACACACACCAGGCTGCTGCTGCTGCTGCTGCTGCTGCTGCTGCTGCTGCTGCCGCTGCTGCCTCTAACCGCTGAGACACACAGAGACACAGGCTCACAGACTCACAGACACACACAGAGACACAGAAGCCCAGGGACATGGAGTGAGAGAAAGAAAAAGGAAAGGGGAGCGGGCTAGGGAAGCGAATGTGTGAGATACACACACACACACACACACCAGGCTGCTGCTGCTGCCGCTGCTGCCTCTAACCGCTGAGACACACAGAGACACAGACTCACAGACACACACAGAGACACAGAAGCCCAGGGACAAGGAGTGAGAGAAAGAAAAAGGGAAGGGAAGCGGGCGAGGGAAGGGAATGTGTGAGATACACACACACACACACACAGCAGGCTGCTGCTGCTGCCGCTGCTGCTGCCTCTAACCACTGAGACACACAGAGACACAGACTCACAGACACACACAGAGACACAGAAGCCCAGGGACAAGGAGTGAGAGAAAGAAAAAGGGAAGAGGAGCGGGCGAGGGAAGGGAATGTGTGAGATACACACACACACACAGCAGGCTGCTGCTGCTGCCGCTGCTGCTGCCTCTAACCGCTGAGACACACAGAGACACAGACTCACAGACACACACAGAGACACAGAAGCCCAGGGACAAGGAGTGAGAGAAAGAAAAAGGGAAGAGGAGCGGGCGAGGGAAGGGAATGTGTGAGATACACACACACACACAGCAGGCTGCTGCTGCTGCCGCTGCTGCTGCCTCTAACCGCTGAGGCACACAGAGACACAGACTCACAGACACACACAGAGACACAGACACGCAGAGACATGGAGCGAGAGAAAGAGAAGGGTAGGTGGCGAGGGAAGTGAATGTGTGAGATACACACACACACACACACGCACACAGCAGGCTGCTGCTGCTGCCGCTGCTGCTAACTGCTGCAGTCACACAGACGCATAGGCGAGCACACACACACACACACACACACACACACACACAGGCTCACAGGCTCACAGGCACACGTACGGTGGAAATAATGTCAAGTAAGGGTTTGTTTGTTTGTTTTGATTTTTTACTCCAAAGATTTTTATTGCAAGTCTTACACACAAATCACAGATCACTGTTGGCTGGACAAAGCAGGCTACAGGCGGGGGGTAAAACAAAGCATCTACACTGTGGTACTCAAAACTCACAAGAAAAGAAAAAAAACAAAAAAAAAACAGAATAATGCAATGACTTGAAACGAAACAATGAAACAAAGAGTGTGTAGACTATGTGCAGCGTGAATCACGGGGTTGTTGCCGGTGTTTGTTGTTGAGCCTCCAGGTGTGTACGATCAAGCGTTGTTCCAAAAGGCCCTGGTCGTCCTCGGGAACCTCGTGTGCACGTATGTAGGATTCCTGGATCGCGGTCATCGCGTAGTGGCCGGACCGTCTGAGCGTGGCGAGCGTGGCCTCCACCGCTCCTGCGATTTTGCCCCGCGAGCACAGTATCCGCTTCAGGAAGAGGTAGCTTCGAATCGTGTGGATAAAGTTCTCGTTCCACAGGTGGTTGAGAACGGCCTCGTGGTTCGTGGCGAAATAATCGCTCGGCACGTCTTTCAGGCAGGCGTGTTGTTCACCGCCGCTCGGTTGGCCCGGGAGACAGGCGCCGCATTCGTTCAGCCACACCGCGTTTGCTGAAAAGCTGAGCAGCAGAAGCACCGCGTATCTCACGTGCTCTAGGAATCGGGCGCGGGTCTCGGTGGGCATGAAAGTGTCTTCCTTGTCCACAAACACTCGGTCCGCCTCGCGGGCCGTGCTCGGTGTGTCCGGAGACGCTAACCCTCTGAAACGGAATAAGATCTTGTCCTCCTCCTCCTCATCCTCCTCCTCCTCTTTCAGCTCCGGCTGGCACTCCTTAGGGATCCGGTCCGCTGTAGAGAAGCAACCCACACACGCACACGCACAAAGAATAAGATGAAAAAAAATAAAATAAATATCAGGAGAGCATGACAAAACTGTTGATTTCTTTTTTTTTGTGTTAGAAAAAAAAATTTAAAACTAAAACATGATGTGTCATACAGTATGAGACACTCACCGTCAGTCATCTTTGTTGTTTTCCCCTGGGGAGAAAAAAAAACAAACGAGCTGGGGTCTTGCAGTACACTGTGTCAGGGGATGGATGGTCAGCCTGTATTTGTCTTCTTCTTCTTCTTCTTCTTCTTCTTCTTCTTCTTCTTCTTCTTCTTCTTCTTCTTCGGCGGGTGTTTGGTTGCAGCTATAGGGGCTCCATTCCAAAGGCTAGGGTATTTCTGACCCTCTAGGGCGGTACACTGGGGTAAAACCGTTCAGGATGGGCTTTTCTGACCCACCGGGACAACGGGAAGGAGATGTTTGGGTTGTCTAGGGTATTTCTGACCCTCTAGGGCGGTACACTGGGGTAAAACCGTTCAGGATGGGCTTTTCTGACCCACCGGGACAACGGGAAGGAGATGTTTGGGTTGTCTAGGGTATTTCTGACCCTCTAGGGCGGTACACTGGGGTAAAACCGTTCAGGATGGGCTTTTCTGACCCACCGGGACAACGGGAAGGAGATGTTTGGGTAGGGTATTTCATACACTCACAGCAGGCCGCTGCTGCTGCTGCTGCTGCTAACTGCTGAGACACACAGAGACACAGACTGACAGACACACACACACACACACACACACAGAGACACAGAAGCGCGGGGACGTGGAGTGAGAGAAAGAGAAGGGAAGGGGGAGGGGGATACACACACAGCACGCCGCTGCTGCTCCTGCTGCTGCTGCTAACTGCTGAGACACACAGAGACACAGACTGACAGACACGGGTATTTCTGACCCTCTAGGGTGGTACACTGGGGTAAAACCGTTCAGGCTGGGCTTTTCTGACCCACCGGGACAACGGGAAGGAGATGTTTGGGTTGTCTAGGGTATTTCTGACCCTCTAGGGCGGTACACTGGGGTAAAACCGTTCAGGCTGGGCTTTTCTGACCCACCGGGACAACGGGAAGGAGATGTTTGGTTGAGGCTCCATTATAAACTCCATTCTAAACTCTCGGGTCTTTCTGACCCTGCCCTCCAGGGTCAGAAATACCCGTGTCTGTCAGTCTGTGTCTCTGTGTGTCTCAGCAGTTAGCAGCAGCAGCAGGAGCAGCAGCGGCGTGCTGTGTGTGTATCCCCCTCCCCCTTCCCTTCTCTTTCTCTCACTCCACGTCCCCGCGCTTCTGTGTGTGTGTGTGTGTGTGTGTGTGTGTGTGTGTCAGTCTGTGTATCTGTGTGTCTCAGCAGTTAGCAGCAGCAGCAGCAGCAGCGGCCTGCTGTGAGTGTATGAAATACCCTAGACAACCCAAACATCTCCTTCCCGTTGTCCCGGTGGGTCAGAAAAGCCCATCCTGAACGGTTTTACCCCAGTGTACCGCCCTAGAGGGTCAGAAATACCCTAGACAACCCAAACATCTCCTTCCCGTTGTCCCGGTGGGTCAGAAAAGCCCATCCTGAACGGTTTTACCCCAGTGTACCGCCCTAGAGGGTCAGAAATACCCTAGACAACCCAAACATCTCCTTCCCGTTGTCCCGGTGGGTCAGAAAAGCCCATCCTGAACGGTTTTACCCCAGTGTACCGCCCTAGAGGGTCAGAAATACCCTAGCCTTTGGAATGGAGCCCCTATAGCTGCAACCAAACACCCGCCGAAGAAGAAGAAGAAGAAGAAGAAGAAGAAGAAGAAGAAGAAGAAGAAGAAGACAAATACAGGTTGACCATCCATCCCCTGACACAGTGTACTGCAAGACCCCAGCTCGTTTGTTTTTTTTTCTCCCCAGGGGAAAACAACAAAGATGACTGACGGTGAGTGTCTCATACTGTATGACACATCATGTTTTAGTTTTAAATTTTTTTTTCTAACACAAAAAAAAAGAAATCAACAGTTTTGTCATGCTCTCCTGATATTTATTTTATTTTTTTTCATCTTATTCTTTGTGCGTGTGCGTGTGTGGGTTGCTTCTCTACAGCGGACCGGATCCCTAAGGAGTGCCAGCCGGAGCTGAAAGAGGAGGAGGAGGATGAGGAGGAGGAGGACAAGATCTTATTCCGTTTCAGAGGGTTAGCGTCTCCGGACACACCGAGCACGGCCCGCGAGGCGGACCGAGTGTTTGTGGACAAGGAAGACACTTTCATGCCCACCGAGACCCGCGCCCGATTCCTAGAGCACGTGAGATACGCGGTGCTTCTGCTGCTCAGCTTTTCAGCAAACGCGGTGTGGCTGAACGAATGCGGCGCCTGTCTCCCGGGCCAACCGAGCGGCGGTGAACAACACGCCTGCCTGAAAGACGTGCCGAGCGATTATTTCGCCACGAACCACGAGGCCGTTCTCAACCACCTGTGGAACGAGAACTTTATCCACACGATTCGAAGCTACCTCTTCCTGAAGCGGATACTGTGCTCGCGGGGCAAAATCGCAGGAGCGGTGGAGGCCACGCTCGCCACGCTCAGACGGTCCGGCCACTACGCGATGACCGCGATCCAGGAATCCTACATACGTGCACACGAGGTTCCCGAGGACGACCAGGGCCTTTTGGAACAACGCTTGATCGTACACACCTGGAGGCTCAACAACAAACACCGGCAACAACCCCGTGATTCACGCTGCACATAGTCTACACACTCTTTGTTTCATTGTTTCGTTTCAAGTCATTGCATTATTCTGTTTTTTTTTTGTTTTTTTCTTTTCTTGTGAGTTTTGAGTACCACAGTGTAGATGCTTTGTTTTACCCCCCGCCTGTAGCCTGCTTTGTCCAGCCAACAGTGATCTGTGATTTGTGTGTAAGACTTGCAATAAAAATCTTTGGAGTAAAAAATCAAAACAAACAAACAAACCCTTACTTGACATTATTTCCACCGTACGTGTGCCTGTGAGCCTGTGAGCCTGTGTGTGTGTGTGTGTGTGTGTGTGTGTGTGCTCGCCTATGCGTCTGTGTGACTGCAGCAGTTAGCAGCAGCGGCAGCAGCAGCAGCCTGCTGTGTGCGTGTGTGTGTGTGTGTGTATCTCACACATTCACTTCCCTCGCCACCTACCCTTCTCTTTCTCTCGCTCCATGTCTCTGCGTGTCTGTGTCTCTGTGTGTGTCTGTGAGTCTGTGTCTCTGTGTGTCTCAGCGGTTAGAGGCAGCAGCAGCGGCAGCAGCAGCAGCCTGCTGTGTGTGTGTGTGTATCTCACACATTCCCTTCCCTCGCCCGCTCCTCTTCCCTTTTTCTTTCTCTCACTCCTTGTCCCTGGGCTTCTGTGTCTCTGTGTGTGTCTGTGAGTCTGTGTCTCTGTGTGTCTCAGCGGTTAGAGGCAGCAGCAGCGGCAGCAGCAGCAGCCTGCTGTGTGTGTGTGTGTATCTCACACATTCCCTTCCCTCGCCCGCTCCTCTTCCCTTTTTCTTTCTCTCACTCCTTGTCCCTGGGCTTCTGTGTCTCTGTGTGTGTCTGTGAGTCTGTGTCTCTGTGTGTCTCAGTGGTTAGAGGCAGCAGCAGCGGCAGCAGCAGCAGCCTGCTGTGTGTGTGTGTGTGTGTATCTCACACATTCCCTTCCCTCGCCCGCTTCCCTTCCCTTTTTCTTTCTCTCACTCCTTGTCCCTGGGCTTCTGTGTCTCTGTGTGTGTCTGTGAGTCTGTGTCTCTGTGTGTCTCAGCGGTTAGAGGCAGCAGCGGCAGCAGCAGCAGCCTGGTGTGTGTGTGTGTGTGTGTATCTCACACATTCGCTTCCCTAGCCCGCTCCCCTTTCCTTTTTCTTTCTCTCACTCCATGTCCCTGGGCTTCTGTGTCTCTGTGTGTGTCTGTGAGTCTGTGAGCCTGTGTCTCTGTGTGTCTCAGCGGTTAGAGGCAGCAGCGGCAGCAGCAGCAGCAGCAGCAGCAGCAGCAGCAGCAGCAGCAGCAGCAGCCTGGTGTGTGTGTGTGTATGTATCTCACACATTCCCTTCCCTCGCCCGCTCCCCTTCCCTTTCTCTCACTCCATGTCCCTGCGCTTCTGTGTCTCTGTGTGAGTCTGTGAGTCTGTGAGTCTGTGAGTCTGTGTCTCTGTGTGTCTCAGCGGTTAGAGGCAGCAGCAGCGGCAGCAGCAGCAGCCTGCTGTGTGTGTGTGTGTGTGTGTGTGTGTGTGTGTGTATCTCACACATTCCCTTCCCTCGCCCGCTCCCCTTCCCTTTTTCTTTCTCTCACTCCTTGTCCCTGGGCTTCTGTGTCTCTGTGTGTGTCTGTGAGTCTGTGTCTCTGTGTGTATCAGCGGTTAGAGGCAGCAGCAGCAGCAGCAGCGGCAGCAGCTGCAGCCTGGTGTGTGTGTGTATCTCACACATTCGCTTCCCTAGCCCCCTCCCCTTCCCTTTTTCTTTCTCTTACTCCAAGTCCCTGGGCTTCTGTGTCTCTGTGTGTGTCTGTGAGTCTGTGAGTCTGTGAGTCTGTGTCTCTGTGTGTCTCAGCGGTTAGAGGCAGCAGCGGCAGCATCAGCACCCTGGTGTGTGTGTGTGTGTGTGTGTGTGTGTGTGTGTGTGTGTGTATCTCACACATTCGCTTCCCTAGCCCGCTCCCCTTCCCTTTTTCTTTCTCTCACTCCATGTCCCTGGGCTTCTGTGTCTCTGTGTGTGTCTGTGAGTCTGTGAGCCTGTGTCTCTGTGTGTCTCAGCGGTTAGAGGCAGCAGCAGCGGCAGCAGCAGCAGCCTGGTGTGTGTGTGTGTGTGTATCTCACACATTCCCTTCCCTCGCCCGCTCCCCTTCCCTTTCTCTCACTCCATGTCCCTGCGCTTCTGTGTCTCTGTGTGTGTCTGTGAGTCTGTGTCTCTGTGTCTCTGTGTGTCTCAGCAGTTAGATGCAGCAGCAGTAGCAGCAGCAGCAGCAGCAGCAGCAGCCTGCTGTGTGTGTGTGTGTGTGTGTGTGTGTGTGTATCTCACACATTTGCTTCCCTCGTCCCCTCCTCTTCTCCTTCTCTCGCTCCATGTCCCTGCGCATCTGTGTCTCTGTGTGTGTCTGTGAGTCTGTGAGTCTGTGTCTCTGTGTCTCTCTGTGTCTGCGTGTCTCAGCGGTTAGAGCATACATGGGCATTTTACGGCCCCGCGGGCCGCACCCGGCCCGCATGCAGTCTCAATCCGGCCCGCGAGCCGGAGTGCGAGCCGAACTGCTATCGTGACCCGATTGCTTTGTTTACGTTGATGCGCACTAATCAGCTGTTTGAAACAGTGACAACCCTGTTAGAACAGGAGCCTCCGCATCGCAGACAGAAAGTAGCCTCCTCCAGGTAGAAGACAGAGATGAACGGCTGCTCAGTCTCTTTCTCTGTCAGCCTCTGCCTCTGCCTCTGCCTCTGCCTCTGCCTCTGCCTCTGGCTCAGAGTCTGTCTGCCGTCACTCATGTGGCTGTGGAGGTGGTGATCCGGTCTAAGGTGTTGCACTCCTTGTTAGTGGCTTGCTGACAGGTGTATAAACAGTTGATGACAGAGTGTGAACAAAAAAAAGGATGCACCAAGAAAAACAAATAGACACATAAACACATTTTAGGAAAAGGTCCTTATTTCTCTTCCAACACATTCCCCTTGGCCTACAGAAACCATACGGTCCCAACACATACACAATTAGCCCGCATTTAGCCTAGATCGATATGGAAAACACCCATGTCTACTGTACACACACACACACACACACACACACACACACACACACACACACTGGTATACCTTCTACTGTGACTATAACTAGCCAATGTGCAGCAATGTATTGTGTCATGTAAAGCAGCAGCAGCAGCAGCAGCAGCAGCAGCAGCTCTCACTGCATGTCCCTGCGCTTCTGTGAGTCTGTGTGTCTGTGTCTCTGTGAGTCCCAGTGGTTAGAGGCAGGCAGCGGGAGCGGCCTGCTGTGTGTGTATCTCACACATTCCCTTCCCTCGCCCCCCTCCCCCTTCTCTTTCTCTCACTGCACGTCCCTGCGCTTCTGTGGGTCTGTGTGTCTGTGTCTCTGTGTGTCTCAGCAGCGGTTGTCTCTGCCTCTGCCTCTGCCTCTGCCTCTGCCTCTGCCTCTGCCTCTGCCTCTGCCTCTGCCTCTGCCTCTGCCTCTGCCTCTGCCTCTGTCTCTGCCTCTGCCTCTGGCTCAGAGTCTGTCTGCCGTCACTCATGTGGCTGTGGAGGTGGTGATCCGGTCTAAGGTGTTGCACTCCTTGTTAGTGGCTTGCTGACAGGTGTATAAACAGTTGATGACAGAGTGTGAACAAAAAAAAAGGATGCACCAAGAAAAACAAATAGACACAACACATTTTAGGTAAAGGTCTTTATTTCTCTTCCGACACATTCCCCTTGGCCTACAGAAACCATACGGTCCCAACATATACACAATTAGCCCGCATTTAGCCTAGATCGATATGGAAAACCCCCATGTCTACTGTACACACACACACACACACACACACACACACACACACACACACCCTCTCTGACTTCGGGGAATTCCGGAGGCTTGTAGTCCTGCAGGCTGGGAACGCTGGGAGCAAACTGCTGGACCGGTGAGAGGAGGTGGATCCGAGCACGTGTGTATGACAGAGACAGAGAGAGAGAGAGAGAGAGAGAGAGAGAGAGAGAGAGAGATACGGTCACACACAGACACACTGTCCCCTGCAGTAAGTGGAACCTATGACCCGGGTGAGGACACGGTGGACACTCTGACCCTAGAGACATGCATGTGTCTTCTGTCTCACACAGAGAGAGAAAGACACACAGAGAGGGAGAGAGAGAGAGAGAGAGAGAGAGAGATTTTTTTTGATTTTTCACCACCACTTTATTTAAAACGTGTTACATCATAACAAATAAAATCTTCACTAATAAATTATTCCAGCTGATCTGAGAATACCAGTTCATTCTCCTTAACGGAGCACAGTACACCATTATGAGTCCATATCTGGATGAACCGCTCCAGATCCTGCATACCTTTATAATAATTAAAATCAATCAAGATCCTTGCTTTCAACATTTTACCCAGTAACACCACAATGTCACAGTCCACACTGTCCTCCACCTTCCTCTTCCTGCTCACATATACAGCCATCTTTGACTGACCCAAAATGCAGTTCATCATTTGGCATTTGTCCTTGTGAGTCTTTTTATACTTAAAACCAAGAATGAAAGTGCTAATAGAAAAAATCTCTCCTGCTTTTCTAAACAAACAGTTCAACATGTTAAAAAGAGGACCCAGACGAGGACACTCAGAAAAACAATGAAAAATAGTCTCTACTGCCCCACAGAATGGACAGTTATTCGGGACGGCAGAGTTCAGTATCGATATAAAAGCATTCACAGCTAAAATCCCATGTATTATTCTCCATTGGAGGTCTGCCACCCTCTTAGAGAGTGGAGGTTTATAAAGACTCCTCCATTCAGGCCGGACCTCTTCACCCAAGCCCAGATGAGTTCTCCAAGGTAGCTGGGTCCGATGCTGCAGCTTCTGCCTGTTCAGACACCTCACCATCAGAGCAGACAATTCTTTGCCCGTGGCCTCCTTCAGGCCCACCTCACCCCGTTGATCTGAACTGGGACGAATGACGAGGGAGGGGAAAGGATCATCAGAACAGAGGGCAGTTAGACCACGGCTGTGTTCTCCCAGCAGGTGACGCTCCTGTCCCGTCAGACAGCTCCTCCAGTGACCCAGCAGTCGGCCGACGATCCTCTGCGATCTCCACCCCAGACGAGCTGCCAAACCTGTTGTCTCCTGTAGATCGGGCCCAGTACATTCCAGTATGGCTCCAAGAGTAGAAATCCCTGCTCTCCGGAGGGCCTCTGTGACTGCTATTCCTGCCCAGGAGGGGGCGCCCAGGATTCCTCCATGTCCAAGCGGTTCCTTCAGCAGCCAGAAAAGAGATTCATGCCGAACCCTCCGCTTCCACAACAGCTTCCACACGCTGAAAAGGCCACGGTAAAATACAGGAATAGAGAGAACATTCACAGTCTTAAAATCCATTAAAAACACTGACTCCTGTAAACCTAGACCGCCGACACTCTGTAGGACCAGCTGAGCCAGAGGTCTCCAAACCAGGTCTCTTGGTCCATATAACAGCCTCTGAATAAACTGTAACCTGAATGCAGCACCCCTGCTGGCCAGGTGCACCAGCCCCTGCCCTCCCTCTTCCTTTGGGAGAAACAGTACCGCCTGTGGAAGCCAGTGGAGTCTGTCCCAGAAAAAATCCACTAGAACAGCCTGGACCCGTGATAGCAAGTTAGAGGGAGGGTCCACAACTGCCAGCCTGTGCCACAAAGAGGAGGACACTAAATTATTAATAACAAGGGTCCTTCCTCTAAACGACATACAGGGCAACAGCCACTTCCACCTCTTCAACCTGCCCTCAATGGACTCCAAAACACCCTCCCAGTTTTTCTTCAAAAACATTTCATCACCCAAAAACACCCCAAGGTATTTCAACCCCCCCATCGTCCAACTCAGCCCTCCAGGTAACACCAGTCCATTCAGAGAGTCTTTCTTGATTGCAAAAGCTCCACTCTTACTCCAGTTGACTTTGGCTGAAGACAGTTTGTTAAAAAGCTCCACATTTCCCTCTAAAATCCTTATGTCCGTCTGTGTATTTAAAACCACCATGACATCATCAGCATAGGCCGACAATTTAACAGCTGCAGGACACCCAGGGAAACATACTCCTGTCAGTTCTTTTCTTAGCTTGTGCAGCAAGGGCTCAATGGCCAGAGAATACAACATGCCTGACATTGAACACCCCTGTCGCACTCCTCTTTGCACAGCAAAAGGTGCAGCCAGACCACCATTAATTTTCAGTATACTCGCAACATCACGATACAAAACCTGAATCCTAGCAATAAAACCTGGGTTGAACCCAAATGCAGCAAGTGTCTTCCACAAGTACTGATGTTCAACCCGGTCAAACGCCTTTTCCTGATCTATGGAAATAAGACCAGTCTCTATACCCAACGAGCTAGAGATGTCCAAAACATGCCGAATTAAAGTGATATTATCACTTATCAGCCTGCCGGGCACACAGTAAGTTTGGTCAACATGAACTACTTCAGCCATCACTTCCCTGAGTTTCATCGCCAGCGCCTTCGACAGGACCTTGTAATCCCCACACAGCAAAGATACCGGCCTCCAGTTCTTCATTTCCTGGAGGTCTCCTTTCTTCGGGAGTAGAGTGATCACAGCCCTCCTACAACTCTGAGGTAAAAGACCACTCCTAAAACTCTCCTGGAACACCTCCAGCATATCCTTGCCCACCACCAGCCAGAAAGTCTTATAAAAGTCCACCGGGATCCCATCAATGCCTGGAGCTTTGCCATTTGCCAGGCTCATGAGAGCCACATGAAGCTCATCCAAAGTCAGATCAGCCGACAACATAGAATCCGATGATTCCCCAACCTGAGGTAAATCCGACAAAAAGACTGCATCCAGCTTGGGATCTTCCACTAACTCAGTCTTAAAAAGATTGCTATAAAAACGTGTGGCGTGCCGTCGGATCTCGGTGGCTTCCGTGAGTGAAGACCCATCATCTGAGCGCAGGCAGTGGATCACCTTTCTCTGGCCATTCTTGCTCTCCAAGCTAAAAAAAAACTTGGAAGGGGCATCCATCATAGAAGCGTTCATAAAACGTGACCGAACCAAAGCTCCCTGTGCTGTAATGCCCAACAGGTTGGCTATAGCAGCCTTTTTACTTTTAAGGGCTTTAACATGCCCTTGATTTCCTGTACAGCCCAGTAAGGTCTGTACCTCAGTCTCCAGGTCCTGAAGGGATCTGGTAATGTGCTTGGTGACGTTGCGAGTATACTGCTGACAAAATTGTTTTATGACAGTTTTTCCATAATCCCACCATTTCTGCACTGATGTGAACATGAACTTCTTCTCCCTATGTGAGACCCATAAAAAACTAAAAGCCTCTCTAAAAGAACGATCTTCTAACAGAGCTGTGTTAAAATGCCAGTAGGCACTGGATGTCTTCACATTCTGGATAAATATGCTGCACTGAACCAAAGAATGATCTGACACACCCACCGGGACAATACAACATTTTTTAAAAACACTGAAATGATGTTTGAAGCAATAAAACCGATCTAGCCTGGCCAGAGACATTGTGTTGTCTCTACAGTGAGACCAGGTGTACTGTTTATTCCTGCCATTAAAACCCCTCCACACATCTTTCAAATCATTAGTCTCAATAAGGCACTTAAGCCGAGCAGACGAGGCAGGATGAGGCTCCAGGTGATTTCTGTCCAGTGCTGCCTCAGCAGTGCAGTTGAAGTCACCCCCCAGGAATAAATATTCACCAGAAACACCACCAATAATATCACATAACACATTTAAAAAGATCATTCTGTCCCTGCTCAACACAGGGGCATAAACACACAGGAAGACTAATTTCACATTTTCATAATATGCTTTCACCATGAGAACATGTCCATCCATGATGTGATGGATTTCTACCGACTGAGGGCTGAAGGATCTGGAGAACAGGATTCCCACCCCAGCACTATTGGACAGCTTGTGACTGAGGAAAACCTGTCCTGGCCACTCCCTCCTCCAGTCCCCCTCATTTCTACTGTCACTGTGAGTCTCTTGGACAAACAACACATCCAGCTTCTTCAACTCACACAACTTAAACAGAGAAGCTCTCTTTGTGTCAGAACGTGCACCATTAATATTAATGGTCCCAATATTAATGTTTGCCATGATAAAAAACCACACAGCAAAAACAGTGACAAAGAAAAAAATGTACATGTTCATTAAATTAGTCATCATCATCAATGAGTGTAGCTTTGGCTTTAGTCACCAGCTTCCTAAGTCTGTAGATCTCTGGATCACTAAAAGCATCCTCTTTTTTAAGCCGATTCACAGACCTAATGAAACCATTAAGATCAGGGAAGAACTGTTCAGGCTTCACCGCCCTCTGACCTTTAGTCTCTGCTAAGAACCTCTTGATCTTCTCCACAGAGTAGGAGGTAATTCTTTCCTCCTGAGAAACAGTCAGCTCAGTCAGCTCAGCCTCCTCTTCCTCATCAGAGACGCTCAGGAGAGTTTTCCTGGTTTTACCTCCCCCCTTCCCTTTGTCAATTGATTTCTTTCTTTTTGTGGCACTTACACTGAGAGATCGTTCATCAAACACCATCAAATCTTCCATTGACACATCATTCACCATGTTATCATTGTTATTGCCCACTGTGTTTGATGTTTCCCCCCCGTCTATTGTCTTTTCTATTGAACTGTTACCATGTTCATTCACAGCCACAGCAGATCCCGAGCCCGGCGCACCGGCGTCCCTCGCCGGCCGCTCCGAGCCCGAAGCACCGGCGTCCTCCGCCGGCCGCTCCGAGCCCGAAGCACCGGCGTCCTCCGCCGGCCGCTCCGAGCCCGAAGCACCGGCGTCCCTCGCCGGCCGCTCCGAGCCCGGAGCACCGGCGTCCTCCGCCTGCCGCTCCGAGCCCGGAGCACCGGCGTTCCTCGCCGTCTGCCCCGAGCCCGAAGCACCGGCGTTCACCTTCCCGGCCTCTGGACAAGCCCGGATGAGATGACCCTCGGTCCCACAACCAAAACATTTCATTGTTTCAGAGGTGACAAAGACAATGTAGTTGAACCCATCAATCTTAAAGTTTAGAGTCAGGTTGAGGTGACTGTCGGCATCTTTGGGGATCATGAACACTTGTCTTCTGTGACAGACCACATGTTTTAACTTGGGAGACTTACATCCCAACAACAACATTTTTATGGGGGACACTATCTGCCCATACCTGGACAGAGCTTTGCACAGCTCATCATTTTTAATGAATGGCGGGGCATTTGAAATGATGATCTTTTTTGACGGATTCACAAGCGGAAACACTGGAGTGAACGTGTCCCTGAGGACGATACCAGCCTCGACCACCTGCTCCACTTTACACACTTCATCCAAAAATATCACCACAGCACTGTTCATACGGGATGCCGATTTAACACTGTCAAATCCCACCAACTCTCCTACAGCATAGCTGACCTCCTCCACTGAACAGCCGGCTTGCGGCAAAACTTTCACCGCATGTCGGCGAGTGAGCTTCTCCAGCCCTTCCTGATTACTGACAACGGGCATAATGCCCGATTGTCCCCCCCTCCCACTACCACACCAAAAAACAATTGACAAAACCCACTAACTTGTAACAAAACAAATCAACAATTAGCCCATTCAAAAACACAAATAAACAAAAGAAAAGATAGAAATCAAAGCCACTCACTCACCACGCTCACTCCACACTCACCACGCTCACGCATGCGCTCAGAGAGAGAGAGAGAGAGAGAGATACGGTCACACACACACACACACACACACACACACACACACACACACACACACACACACACACACACACACTGTCCCCTGCAGTAAGTGGAACCTATGACCCCGGGGAGGACACTCTGACCCTAGAGACGTGCATGTGTCTTCTGTCTTACACACAGACACAGACACAACACACACTCCCTGGACAGGAGAAATGGGACACTCTGACCCGAGAGGATGCGCGTGTGTTTCCTGACTTTTCCTTTCATACACAAAGTCCTGTGCCCTGGCTGGGTAAATGAGACCCAGAGAGAATAGGAGAGACTGATGATGATGATGATGATGATGATGATAATAATAATAATAATATCTTCCTTTGCCCTTGGTGGGTAACAATGTTGCACCTCTCTCTCTCTCTCTCTCTCTCTCACTCACACACACACACACACACACACACACACACACGGGCCTGTGCCATAGCTGGGTAATTCTGACCTACAGGGAAGACAGTTTGACCCTAAAGATCAGGGGTTGTATGTCCCAATGTTAGGTCAACAGGAGGGATAATGCTTCACATATCACAAGAGATATAGCACCCTGAATAAACGGGGGGTGTTTTTAAAATCCACATCCAAATATGAACAGTTCACAACCATGGAAGCAGGTACACGGGCCGGAAAGCAACAGGGTAGCACTGTCACAGAATAATAAAACAAAATCTATATGCATGTGTTTATGTACATATGTACGTATGTATATATATGTATATATATATATATATATATATATATATACATATACATATATATATATATTTATATATATATATATATATTACAGTCAACACAAGGATCGCGTGCTGTCATTCCCTGTGGTTATCTGTAAAGGACGTTACAAGTGCAGTGACTTGGTGCAAGGTGACTTCTCGAGACCCGTTGACATCTTCAGACAGCTGGCTGCTGAAACCTACACAAACTTGCTCCCGAGACCAAACACAATACCCTCCAGCCCCCCTCGCTTCTCTCTGACACATGTAGTGGAAGAGATATGCTTCACCATAGCACTGCTGAAACACGCGTGGTGGGGAGCTTCACTTATTACTCACCACAATGTATCCCAACCTCTTGAAGTAATAAAGCATCTACAAATGAAGAAAAAGCCCTGTGCCAACCTAGCGGCAGTGATTCAGTGTACAGATGATGACACTCTGGGATATCTGTTTGAGATTGTGACTTCCTTGGGAATGAGATTGAAGGTAACCTTTGATAGGTCTGGGTTTGTACTTGGGTCAGGTGTACGCTTCTCAGAACTCCCAGATTTACTGTCACACATCTGTACGGTTCACAAGGCACATTTCCTGACCAAATCTGGCTTCTCACTCAATGGAGGCCAACCAGAGTGTTGACTGTAAGACAGTGAAATGATGAAATGGTAAAAACCCAGGGGCTCGTAGGAACCAACAGTGTAGGCTGTGATAGTTGTTTTTATGTGTTTGTGGTCTATGTTTGTGCTGTCTTGACCCGACTCAACAAATAAAAATGAAAACACTCTTGTGATATGCTTCAGATGTTGTTTTTATTCATATGCATGAGTCCATACATTACATGACACAATACATTAGTTGCACATCGGCTAGTTCTGTCAGGACCACTATGTCAAAATAATATTTATTTACTTGCACAGTTTAATTTGGCGGTATGGTACTGTTCTGGGACCCCCTGCTCTTCCACGCGCTTGCGTGGAAAGCCTGAGGCAGGAAGAGCACCTTCCTGCCCTTCACGAGCCATCATGAACGGCATAAGCAGGGAGCGCAGCAGCAAAGAAAACCCAGACAGAGCAGAGCAACCAACATGATACAATGACAGGAGGAGCTGGGGCGGAGGTGGGTTGCAAAAAAGCCGGCAGAGGAAGCAGCAGCAGCAAGGGAGGTGACGTCGGACTAGAGCAGTTTAAATAGCGCGCTCTGAATGCAGTCAGCTGAGCCATCAGCTGATCTGCACAAGACAGTTGTGAAGACAGTTACGCTGTGCTGATTAAGAGCTTGACGTCATGGCCTGCCAGAACTAACGCTACGCTTAATTTATAGTCACAGTAGAAGGTATACCAGTGTGTGTGTGTGTGTGTGTGTGTGTGTGTGTGTGAGTGAGTGAGTGAGTGCAGTAACTGAAGGCTAAAGATACTGGGGGCCACTGACATGACCTGTATGCCGGGAGCCAAGTCCATTAAAGAATGCAGATGGAGCTCTGTTGTGACAAGTGAAAGTGGGAGAGGTGTGCTGTGTCTACTAACTCGGGGCGCTCTCGGACTTTTTGGCAGTCGGACTGATGTATGCTCCCCACTAACTCGGGCCACTGTACTTCTGTACTGCAAAGTCTCAGCCACAGCGCAGATTATATCGCTACCAGGTCAGGATAAAATGGAAGATACTCCTCTCTCCCTCTCTCTCTAGACACACACACACACACACACACACACACACACACACACACACACACACACACAATGCGCATCCAGAGCTCTAGGGGTGAGTGGTAACAGGCTCCATTCCCTACGGAAACCATATTGAGTGTATATGAATGCAAAACAGTGTAAGAGTGAAGAAAAGAAACAAATCTACTCAATCTACACTGTAGGACATCATTACCTTCAGCTCATCGGGTGTCTTTGTCAATGACAGTTGGGGTTATTCACTTCAACCGCCTCATCATCCAATGCGCGTGTAGTAGGCACACAAACAGAGGTGACTGGTGGCAGATGTACGGGTGAACATGCACTGTAGGAATGGGGCTGTCTCTGCCTTCTGCAGCACCTCTGAGTAATCAGTGCCAGGAACAAGACTATCATCAATGTCGCCACTGCTACGACAATGAGCTTCAGCCAGATGTCCTTTCCTGAAATCCAACAGTGGTTACCATTAGAGCCTTTGTAATACATTGTGGAATCCTCCATCATGATCTCAATGCAGGACACAGGTCGCTGTCACGTTTGTCAATATCAGGGTAAGCAGTGGACGGTAGTGTTGTGTTGTATCTTCTATGTCCTTGTGTTCTTGCACCTGACCTGGAACAACCGCACAAAGGTTCCTATGTGTGTAGCTATGCACAAATGGCAAATAAAGTTTTTGACTTTTGGACTGTGACAACGCATAAGTAGTAGGATTACATAAAATTTCTCTTTCCTTTGTCATGCCAAGCACGAATATCCAGCATCACTGACAGCAACCACAGTCTTCCCGTTTCACAGCCTGCCCTGCTACACCCTCCGTATCAAGTGAAAAAAAAAAACAAGTTAGTGAAAGGAAAAGGACAGAGTCCCTCAGTTTCCCTGCTCCTCACATCCACACCGCTGTCTCCTCGCCCGGTTAACATCTTAATGTGCGAGACACTGAACCCACACCTGCCCTGTGTGGCTGTGTGTGAACGAGTATCTCCCAACAGAGAAAACCTCTGACAGAGCTGAGCTGAGTGACAAGGACACTATGTTTCCTCTGGCTGCTTCACAATAAAAGTGTGCGGCTCTTATTGTGAAAGAGCCGCAGGAAGTGTGAAGTAAGGCAGCGGTAGGAAGTGATACCTTGACAGCATGAAAGCAGCAAATGAGGTGAAGTAGAGAGTGAAGCTCAGAGACCGAGTGAGGATTTGTAAAAGTCCTGAGCAGAGACACGGAGACAGTTTAAGGTGGACTATAGTGTCTCCGTGGACAAACAGCCTCAGGTCTGTTGTGAGCCAGTTCACTAGAGTCGGTGTGACATGAAGAGAGTGAGTAGCGAGGCCGGCTCTACGCAGGGGCAAGAGGGGGCAGAGCCCCCTTAAATAAATGTCTTGCCCCCTCAAATCAAAATTTGAGGAAGCAAATTTTAATAAACTCACAAAATTACTACATTACAAGTTGACAAAATTATCTGCACTAGCGGAAAAATCCGCCGAAAAAGGGACACACACGATATAGTAGTGTCGGCTTCCCTCTCATCCCTCCCTCCGCTGTGCTGTATTCAACATTCTGCGCAGCACAGACACACACCCGCACACACCCCTCAGCCCTCAGTAAACATCCAATCACTGTTGCAGTATGCAAATTAGCCATGACGTAGCCTGACAGTGTAGTGTCAGGTTTCAGCACGGCAACGGACGGAGTGACTTCGAAGTAGAGCACTGGAAAAGAGAGTAACGACACGCATTGGTTCAATGGAAGCGCCTCCTGATGGCGGAATATGGGTTTTGCAAAAGAGCACAAGAACTGACAACTCTGCATTGTTGGTGAATGAGCAAGTGTGGTATTTTCAATAATTTAAGGACATTTATAGATCACCCACGTTAATAGCATCATTGAGGATCCTTTACAGATAAATATTAACACATAGGCGAGTAAAAAAAAAGAAAGAAAAGTTGTCTACATTAATGTTTCAATCTACATTTTGTAATAAACAAATTATAAGTTTAATTTGATATGACCAAGACACCTAAAAACAAAAACACTCAATTTACAAGCAAGTGGGCAACACACATACATTGGAGTGAATGAATTTTGTGCCCAGATGAGTGCCCACGTCCACTGCATGTGACAAACTGAAGACAAGTGACCTGTGTCTGACAGACCCCTACGTAAAGCCCCGCCCCAGGCTGTAGTCCTGTACTGTTGTTGTTTTTCTTCATGTAATCACAGCGGGTTTTTTCTGTTGTTGTTCAAGCTTACTTATTTTCTGCTCCAGTTTCCAGCAGCTCACAAAGAGAAAGTTAATGCTCTGTAATGCATCCGTTTTTCAGAGCATTTAAAAAGTCTAGTCCTGCTCCTGCATGTAGTAGTAGCAATGATGCTACTGCTAGTACATCAGGGACAGCAGCTAGCAACACTGCACCTTTAGCACCAGCAAGCACTGTTTCTCCTGCACCAGCTCCCTCCATCCCCCCAACAAGCGCTCCCCCAAAGCAGCCTGCTCAGCTACCCAGTGACTTAAATGGCAACGCACCATCTCAGCCAATACTGGGTGGCTACCCAAAGCGTGCATTTGGTACAACATTAAGATCATTCAATCCTGCCTGGTACCGCACACGACCATGGCTAGAGTATTCTGTGGTGCGAGACGCCTGCTTCTGTTTCCCCTGTCGGAAATATGGCAGCGCTGTTAATGAGAGGGATGTTGTTTTTACCTTAACTGGTTTTAACAACTGGAAAGCAGCACTTGATCGAGACAAGGGGTTACAGAGGCATGTGTCCAGCCACAACCATGTGCATGCTTCAACTGTATGGACTCAGCACAAAAGCAGAGAGGCTACAGGGGGAACTGTTGACTCCCTGCTGGTTGGTAAAACACAACTTGAAAAAAACCATTACTATGTCAAGAGTGTGGGCAGTGCTGTTAAGTTTCTCTGTGTAAACGAGTTGGGGCTCCGTGGGACTGCAGAAACTTTGAGGCATGATGCAGCTGACGATGACATTGCTTCAGGTCTCTTTCTAAAGTTGATGGAATATACCTTAGAGAAGGACGAGAAATTAGCCAGCATTGCTAAGGGTATCCCAAAGAATGCAAAATATACATCTAAGGATATCCAAAATGAAATAATAGAAACACTGGCAGACATGGTGCTTGGAGAGATCAGGAAAAAATATGAAAATGCAGATTCTGCGGGGTTCTGCCTCAAAAGTGATGGGACCAGAGACAGGTGCAATGTGGAGAATCTCTCTGTGATGATTTGCTTTGTCAGCAATTCCATGCCAGAGGAGCATCTCATTGGGTTGCTTGACTTACATCAACTAGATGCAGAGTACATCACCTCAGAGATACTCACACACCTTTCTGATGCTGGCTACAGTGCTGACAACATAATTAGTCAGTGTTATGATGGGGCTTCTGTGATGAGCGGGGTAAGAGGTGGTGTACAAGCTCTACTCCAAAAGAAGCTTGCTAGATATGTCCCATATGTCCACTGCTACAACCACCAACTGCACCTAGTAGTTGTGCATGCCATGCAGAGTGAACCATGTGCAAAAAGATTTTTTGACCTCTCAAGTTCACTCTACAAGTTTTTTCAGCACCACTATGTGTCCAAGAAATATGATGCACCTCATCTTAAAAGGCTGCTTGAAATCCGATGGACAAGCCACTATGAGGTGACAAGGTGCATTGTTGAAAATCAAGACCATATTCTCAGTATCCTATCTGAGATGACAGAGGATGATGATGCTGCAGTTGACCTGTGCACTGAAGCATCAGGCCTGCAATGTCAAATTAAGAGGCATCACTTCTTTGAGACTGGAAAGTTTCTAGTGCGGGTGCTTGGTGTCTTGAAACCAGCTAATTCAATTCTACAGGCTCAGTCTGTGGATATGTGCAGTGCTTCTGAGGTTGTAGGTGCAGCACTGGAGTCCCTAAAAAACATTCGGGAAGATGATTATTGGGCAGAGTTATCTCAGGTGGCGGCTGGAGATGATTCACATCCTCCAAAGAGAAGGAGAACAATGAGCAAACACCTTGCTCAAAGTGTTGTGCTCTCAACTGTGGGCCATACAGATGATGATGATCCTACCCTTAATCCCCATCAGTCTCTGAAAAGATCTCTGCTCAACATCCTTGACAGAGCCATTTCAGAAATGGAAACTAGATTTTCACAGAGAAATCTTGGTCTGATGAAAGCCATATCTAGTCTTGCACCCAAATCTAGTGCATTTCTAGATTCAACACAGTTGCACCCTCTGGCTGTGCTGGCTGGCACAGTGGCAGACAATGCAAGTCTGAAAAATGAAATCCTTGTGGCAAAACAGATGTTGCTCAAGAAATGTCCAAATGAAACAGACCTGTCCACTGTGTGTAAACACCTGCAGGAATACAGGGATGCTTTTCCTGAGTTGCATAAATTGTATGTAACAGCCCTGGTAATTGGTGTGTCTTCAGCAGCATGTGAGAGTTCCTTCTCCACATTGTCACGGGTTCTAACCCCCTATCGTCGCACCATGTTACACAAGAGAAAGAGGAATCTGGTGATCTTGGCTCATGAGAAGTCCATAACAAATAACTTGGACATGGATGAATTTGTGAGAGTTTTTGCAAAGGGAAACAGGAGACTGCTGTTGTAGAGTGGAGTGGAGAGAAAAAAGAAGAGTTGAGAGGAGTGAGAGAAATGAGAGAGGAGTGGAGAGAAAGGAGTTTTTGAGCTGTTAAGTTGCCAACCAAAAAAAAAAGAAAAAAATGTTCTACTGTATATCTGTTCTGTTTTATAAATTAGTTTGAGATTCTTTTTTATCATTATTCATAAGACTACCTTTCAGTTTTGTAAATATTGACTGTAGTGTGTGAAGTCCTACTTTAGGTCAAAATGTATTTGAGAGTTAGGCCATCCAGTTAAGATAAATGTTATGTTGGTTGATAAAATCTGGATGAAGGATGTTTTATTTTATTTTATTCATTTATTTTATTTTTCAGTTTCCCCCCCTGAGGGATTGCCACCTTATTGTGGTCAGGGGGTTTGCGTGCCTCAGTGACCGTAAGAGCTATACCAGCAGGAGCTTAGTCTTCAGGTGGGACACCCAAGTTGGACAGGTCTGAAGGTAGAGGCCTGACAAAGTGCAATCCACTTCTCCAGGTTGGGGTTGGACACATAGCTAAAGACCCATTTCAATGAAGAAAGCATCGTTACTATAAGCACAGAAAAAAAAGTGCTGGAGCCTGGAGCATGATGTGTACACATGATGCCCCCTTCACATTTCTGACTGCCCCCTCATATAAGCATGCCTAGAACCGGCCCTGGTGAGTAGAGATGAAACTCTGTGTTAAAGCTGCTGCTCACACAGTGAATACGATGAGCTGGGAGAATATGTTTGGTAGAGACTCTGCTGTGTTGCTGACAAACACCCGATGGACTCACTTTGACTTTCTGTCTCGTCTCTGCTGCTGCAGCTCACTCGTCCTCCTCTCACACTTTACTTTCACTTCTGCACGCTGACGCTCAACGTTTCTCCGGTTCCAGTGTTTCCAGTTTTCTGCTCCTCACACTGCAGCTAGGTGTGTCTGGTTTTGTCAGGTGAACAGGGCGGCAAAGGGCAGTGCACCTGACAGGGGGAATTCATATTTATCTACTTACACTTTAAATGGTCACATTAAAAATATTCATTCACATTTTATACTCTAGATGGCAGTAGATTAAAGTGTTAAATATGTGTTCAGTTACCATTTACCTTTAGAGCTTTATTTTGGTAAGATGTGTACACGCGAAAGACATATATTTGCTCATTTGTTATATGGATAGAAAACGCAACATGTTATCTGTATAATATACACAGAAAAAAATGTATAACTGGCTAGTCTGCGGATAGTATGAATTACACAGGAGAGAAAAAAATCTCCAGAGGTTCACAACCTCGGAAGCAGCATCTGACCACTTATCTGGCAAAAAAAAAAATTTTTCATGCACATGACACCAGAAAAGACCGACAGATGCCAGCATGTTACCATTTATCGTCAAGAACTACATTAATGCTGTTGGGACATATGCACCAGTGATGGTCATCTTCAAGGGGAAAAGAGTCAGAGCAGAGTGGCTGTATGAGTCCCCTGACAACGCGCTGGTGAAGGTCTCTGATAATGGCTGGATCAATGGAGAGCTCTTCGTGGAGTGGGGGAAAGCCTTCGTTTCACAGCTGCCAAAAGATGACCGGCCGCATCTTCTCCTCCTTGATGGACACAGCAGCCATGTCTACAACATGGAGTTCCTAACCTACATGAAAGCCAACAATGTTCATGTGATGAGCTACCCGCCACATACAACACATGCTCTCCAGCCAGCTGACAGAGCACTGTTCAAAAGTCTCAAACACAATTGCTCTGAGGTGGGCCGCAGGTGGAACAGGCAGTCCTGTGGCATGAAGCTTCCCAAGCTGCAGTTTTTTTCTGTTTTCACTGAAGCCTGGCAGAAGACTGCCACGGTGGAAAATGCCCAGTCTGGGTTCAGGGCAACAGGGATGTTTCCGGTGAACAGGAATGTCATCTCGGCTGACTTCTTCTCACCCAGTGCCACCACAGAGAGGGCACTGCAGCCACTAGCCCCACCCATGACCATCACAGGTGGACCACAGCCTGCAGGGCTGCAAGATGCAGTCCCATCTACATCAACTGGAAGAGGCCAGGATGAAGAGGCCATACAATCCACATCAAGTGGGAGAGTGAGCTTCCACGATCTCATTGAGGTACCAAGGCGAGAGAGGACGACAAGGAAGCCTCGTGCCAAGCCGCCGTCATACCGGTTGACCAGCCAGGATCATTTCCTCTATGTGGAGAGGGCAAAAAAAGGAAAAGAAAAAGTAAAGGTGGTCCCAAAAACCAAAAAACAAAATGTGGATGTCAACCAAGACCAGACAAAGTGCACTGGCTGCCAGAAGACCTATGGGGATCGAGAAGACCCCAAAACAGATGAGGGCTGGATCCAATGTTCAATGTGCCAGCTATGGTACCACGAGTCCTGTGCCGAAGAATATGGACTCTTTGATGATGTTGCATTCATTTGCAAGGACTGCTTCACAGAGCTGTAGGTTTCTGAAGTTAGTCAGGGTTGGTCAGGGTTGATAAAAGTGGTTAGTTCTAGAGAGGTGTTCATATGTTTAGCAAGACGTCACTGTTTTTCTGTTCTCTTCTGTTTTTCTATTATCAGAATTATCAATTCTTAATTACTAATACATTTATCTTTGAAAGGTACCCCCAACTTACTTGTTAATTGTTCATTAAAATGAATTTTATTCACTGCAAAAAGGCCTGCTTTTTTAATCTAAGAATGACTGTCCCACTTTACCAAACAAACTGTCCCACATTACCTGAACATGGTGTCCGAACGAAAAAGGGTGTCATGTTGTGTTTGAAGCTGTGTAGCTTCTAAAAGAAAATTATATTCCCATTTAATTCAAACATAAAATGTTAATAAGACCTAAAATGATTCAATGAAACATCATTGGAGCAAGTTAATAGTTTTTATATGAGTCTACTGGAGCATCTACCAAAAACTGTCCCACATTACCTGAATTCACCCTACATTACAGTTAAAAACAAATCGCCTATAAAAAGGAATGGATGGATAAAAGTATTTGGTCCTTAATTCATTTGACTGACCAAGATGGATGTGTGATGACATATGAACATTTTTGTCTTAAATATGATCTAACAGTTGGTCGTAATTCCTTTGCTTCCATAATGAGAGCCATCCCTGAGCCTACTTTAAATTTAATTCAAGGGATTATTTCGAACTCAACTCACATTTCTCCTAATCTTCCACATCTTAGTTGGAAACTGTGATTTCGAGAGTATTAAAATTCCTAATAAAACAATTAGAAAGATGCTTGATGACATCACACACCCTTTACTGTCTTTTGGAAACTCCAATAAACAAGTCTTCCCCAAAGATATCATATATTCTTTACGCACTGAATACTTAAAATTTCCTATAAATCCAAAAGCGAAAGAAGTGTGTATCCTTCTGGTGAACTACTACGACAGATATTTGGTTTTGAAACAAACAAATGTTTGGGGCACAAATACGGATGTTGGGACTCAAAATCTTATCGTTGTCTCCAACCTATCACATGAAAGCATGGTCAAGATAGTCCAATCAGAAGTATCCACGTGTCTGTTTATTAGCCTATATGAGTCTCATGTGCCAACGTGTTCTCATTAACGGTTCGTATGATTTCATACGAAAAGTTGTGCACAATTTTTCGTATTGAATCATACGAACGGCCAGTATACACGCGAGACCAGTGCGTCTGCTTTTCGTACTGAATCATACGAATGATTGCCAATGGAGCGAATGGTTGCCAAGTCCGATTATTAACCGCGACTTTTGGGCTTGTTTTTCTGTAAAGTCGCCTAAAAATAGTGGTAGTCACGGGTTGCTGTTTTCTGGGCTTGTTTCTAAAACGTAGGCGCTTATTTGGGTATGCTCACTACGTCGCATACTTATTTAAACATGTTACAGTTTGTCGGGTTGCAGGATGTTTTCACAGCCCTGTTACCTCAGCCTCTCCCCTTCCTCTATACACACAGGTGACAGTCAGTGATCTTTCACTTTCTAAAAAGTGGGCGAAATATGGAAAGGACACAACAAGGACTTGTAGAAACAGGGCGAATTGAACGATTCTATTTATCTACGATTAGAAACACGAAAAGCAGAGTGCAGATTTAGATTCTGTACTTGTTTCTCTCCCGAGATCTGGCAACACCTCGTCTGTACAAAAATCACTGCACTGCACTGCATCCCTCCTTTCCAGCCTCCCTCCCTTCAGGTAAGAGCGCGAAATTGTGTTGTAATTGCTATTTTGACATAATACAATAGATTTTTTTTATTTATTAGCTGAAATATGTTCCTCAAATAAGTTATCTAACGTTAGGTTCATGTAACGCTCTCAAGCAGATAGTGGATGAGTCCGGTCCTGGGACATAAATAGCCTACCGGTAGGCTACGCTAAGTTTACCCCCATCCCCTCAGGAGAATATGTAGAGTAGTTTCATTACATTTAATTCAAGTAAGGTCTACTAACATTAACATTAGACTGCACCAATGTTGAAGATGAAGAGAGCACTACGACGGTCGCAGTCGGAAACGAATGGGACGTCCACAAAAACGTCACTCCCCGTGGGGGAAAACAAGCCATTCCCCGCCCCCGGTGAAAACGCGGATCATTGACCGAGTATTTTAAAATGTGCCGACAACAATCGACCCCGATTGTACTGAGTTTATAGCTCTTTGTCAGCAGATACAAGTGGTTCAAAGTAAGACATGACAGAATGCCGCGCTTTTTATAGCGGGCTGGGATTGTTTTGGCCGTGACGTTTCTGTGTGCCGGTTCCGGGTTCTATAGAGTTTATGGTTTCTTAGCAACAGTACTTTTTCAGTGTTTTGTTGTCATCTTACCTCCGTTTCCTGTCTGATCGTTGTTTACATCTCTACAGCGATCATGTTCTCACTCCACTTTTATTACTGTTTTACAGATACCACTTTCTCTACCACCTCTACCACCCCAGTCCCTGTCACCCTCTAAATAAGAAAAACCAACGGCTCTTTTAAGACCCAATCTCTCTATCTAGTCGTCTATCTATCTATCTATCTATCTATCTATCTATCTATCTATCTATCTATCTATCTATCTATCTATCTATCTGTCTATCTGTCTATCTGTCCGTCTGTCTGTCTGTCTATCTGTCCATCTGTCTGTCTGTCCACCTGTCTTGTCTGTCTGTCTAGCTGTCTGAGTCTACCATGGCATCGAAAGATGATTTACAGACTCAGCTTGTGGAGATGACAAGTAGAGCAGACCAGCTGGCAAAAGATCTTGGCCCAACAAAGGTAATGTAACAATTTCAGCATGGGAATCAAACATAATGCTGCATACTATCTTTATTATGCTACAGTATCAGTGTTGATCAGCTCATTGAGCAGACAGATTGTTGGTGTTTACAGTAACATCTGTAATTTTCAAAAGAGAGCTAACTGATGGAATATAGAACATGGTACCAATAACTCTTGTTGCATTCACAGTCCACAATGATTTGACAACTAAAATAATGTAATATTAACAAGCAGTTCTCCCCTGTGTGCCACTCCTCCCAAGAAAATTAAAACAGTGTGGTACATACATCACTGGTCATTAAATATGTTTGACTAATGATGACAATGTTTTGCAACGGTCGATTGATAGGCTATTGTTCTGTGATTTTAAGTTATTTGTGCTGGAAGTCTTATATGGCTTACATTGTGCTTCTCAGGTGAAGAAAAGAAGAAGGGCAAAAGCATCAGATGTGGTTCGTTGGAGACAACGAGATAAAGATGGCAACATTGTTGCTCAAACCACCAAGTCCCCTGCCTCAAACTCACATGGTTAGTTTATCATATCCAACTTTGCATAGTGTGCCACGTTCCTGTTGTAGGAATGTCAATAAACACAATTAAAAAGGAATAACAATCATTGAAACAAGTGACTTTAGGGTCAGAATTTGATAGGCCACTGGTCAGAAAGCTAGTGGAAAATTTAGCTGATTTTAAAGCCCTATGGTCTATTATCACACATTGCATCTCACACGAGTGGTCACATGATGTACTATCACACCTAGGCCACACTGTCTGCACGAGCAACACATGTTGAACATCTTGATTTTAATTTTGGTGGCCATGCCATGCTGCTTGTCTTCTGTAGAATATGCCATAGACATGAAAAAATGTAAACATAATTTGAAGGGCATTATTTTTCCAGTGTGCTCCCTCTCTCTTTCTCTGTCTCTCGCTGAACAAAACAAACAAAAATCACATTGTTATACTAGAAGAAAGATAGAGCTGGCAGCACCGCCTTAGCAGTTCAGTGATGCACCTGTTGGACACAGGTGTACACAGTGTGGCCTGGGCTTGGTAGTGATCGAGCTACTGGAGCCCAGTACAATTTGCAACTTAAATTATGAATAAACATTCCATTCAGATTGACACTGCACTGACAGTCTGTTTCCACTCTTCACAATGAACTTTCTGTATTCAGCAGTACGGGCCAGATCACATCATCCCAGTGAGGAGACTTCAGTGGAGATGCCTGATGAGCCAGAGGCAGGACTTGGTAAGAGCTCATGAATTATTTTTCTGACTTTTTTTATTGTAGAGTTCCATCACATCTGGCATGATTTGGCCATAATGTACTGTATGTGTTTTAATACACATAACCGCAGACACAAATCATTGTATTATTCCATAAACACTCAGTGACTGATTTTACAGATTGGGGATCTTAGCATATTTGGCTGGGTAGTGAGGCATGAATAGCAGAGATAATGTTGTAGTTGCACAGGGCATATTTTCAACCAGATTTGTATCATTACAATGTGAGAATTATATGGTAGTCTTCCCTCCGTTATTATGGCACTGCTTTTCAGAAACAATATAATAATATATATAAATATTTTGGTGTACTGCCCAACATCGGCCACCATTTAGTGGTGCAGTGTGGCCCAGTGCATTCTGATTGTTGTTGGTTTTCAACCTGTTTTCTCTGGCCATGTAGCACCAAGTGAGTCTCTCTGCTGTCAGTTTTATGAAAAGATCTATGCAGTGGTAATTGTGCTGCTACAGTGTATGTTAAGTTTTTACACCTGATGGGACTGCGGTGCTCGGTATGCCCATTTTGAGGGTGCTCTTGGTTTTGCCAACAAAATATTTACCACATGGTTAATGTTCAACATTGTTCAATAAATCTGTTTTTCGTACATTGAGCACTCCCACCGGATTATTATTAATATACATTATTAAATATATTTGAAAAAATGTAATTGTGATTTTTTTTTTTTTAAATATTGAAATTGCTATATGATTCACAATATTTAAGGGAATCATGTGATATTACAGTGGGTCATTATTGTTTAGCCCTAATTTTACTTCATCAACATGTTGCCCCCCTCCCGAAACAGATGCTGCCCTTAAAGGACTGGAGAAACTTCTCGGTGCAGCTGTTGTTGACACTGATGTTAACATAAATCTTGACACAAGCATGCCAACAGCAGCCGGCAGCTGGAAGATGAGGAATGCTTCCTCATCGGAGAGATGGAAGGAAGCAAGAAGCCAGCTCCTGGACAATATGCTTAGAGCAAACCGTGTAACTGAGCGTCTATGTCAAAGGTGCCTGAAGAAGGAGGCCATGATCCGATGTGCTGAATGCATGCCAATGCAGTATTACTGCTGTGACTGTGATATTACCCACCACCAGTCCCAAACTTTGCATAATCGTGCGTCCAGGATCCATGGCTTCCACATGCCTCTGCCACCAACAGTTGTGGTGAACGACGCAGAGGGGCGTTATTCGCATGACACATGTGGTACTATGTATATTATCTTAGAATGTATTTATTTTTTGACAAGATTTAAAAAATATATATTCTTATGTAATTTGGGGATTTTCTTAATCGCTTTTTCTTTCTTCTTTTTTTGTAGCTAGAATATTGCCAATGGAAATGCCACATCACATATGTGACTGCCCTCCAGAAAATCTCAATGTTATTTCTGGAAGGCCTGTGGTATTCGTCAACATGAAAGGTAAATCCATAGCAAAAACATAATGTTATACTATCTGACCATTGCAGGTTTTCCAGCTTTTCAGGCACCTTTTCTTTATGGTTTTACCTGCCAATATTACAACAACTTGCACTTTTTCCCAGGACGATATGATCTGACCCTTCCAGAGCTGCGCTGTGGAAGCTGCTGTGCCACATGGACACCGGATTTGTTTGATGTCCAAGTTAGTGGATACTGGCCTGCCACCATCAACTTCTGCACCCTATATGATGTTGCCATTTTTCATGGTTTCAGGGAAATGAAGTTGGCTGCTCCAGGGAGTTCACGCCTAACATTCATTAGAATGCTCGAGGCGCAGACAATAGAGTATGGCAGGGTGAGTTGGCTTACAGTATAGTATGTACACAATATTTATCATAACCTCCTTTTAATTCTACATATAGTTCTAACTTTGGTTTTAATGAATCTTTCAACAGACTGGTAAAGTGTGTTCAGATACTTTTTATAAAAGTTTCATGGAGTGGGTGATTAGCTCATACGAGGTGGACAAGTTGTGTGGAGAGCAGCCGTTCACCTGCCCAGCCTGTTCTCCAGAGATGTTGGCTGTGTCCGTCGATGGGAACAGGAAGCACTACCGATTCAAAAAGGATGGATGGTCTGTATATATTTAATGTTTTTCATTGTCCACCATGTCCATGTAACAACTATCATTTGTTACACCAGAGTGCATGTGTTAATTCTTCAGCAATGCAAACTGATATTTAAAATGATATTTCCATGTCTGTTCTGTACTGTAGCTCTGAGGAACAGGGTTACTTTGACGGTGTGCTTCTCTGCAACGATGATGAGGTCACTGCATTTGTAGAGGACATTCAAAAGAGAGCCAAGCATGTAAGAGTGTCTGTGTTTTAGTTAGATACATTACATTTCATATACCTAAAGTCCAATTTTATTGTACTTAAGAACTACCATTGGCTACAAAATTACATGCGTGTTCCAGCATGACACAAAATTATATCTATTATATATATATATAATTTGACATTATTAATGTGAATGTGTTCACTTGTCCTTTTTGTAGGTGCCAGGAAAAGGGGTCTGTGGCAGGTCTCAGCTGAATGCAGCAAAAGAGACCACGACCAACAGGCGTAGCTCCAGCCTTGATGAGCAAGTATGTGGTTTAAAGCTTTCTCTTGAAATCATATCACGTTTTGTGGTAGTATATTGCAAAGTATATTTTACAAATGACAGAAAGGCCTCACACCAGGATTTGAACCCAGGAACTTCATGCTGTGAGACTCTCTTCTTGGACAAGCTGGTAGACTTCTGCAATACATAGCGAACTGTTGTGTTATTAACTGTTGAGGGCTACATCCATTTTCCAAATAAAATGATTTGTTAGATTTTCATATGGAGCAAAGGAGGCTTCAACCAACCCACATTCAACTTCAATAAAATTACAGCAACTAGCTCACTTAGTATGCTAATTCCATTTCAAACTCTTATGTACCTAGCATGTGAATTGATTTGTATTACATTAAGAGGTATGTCAATTTTTGAGTGCAGTTTTCTCTTTTTCTCAGTAGACATGTTCAAATTTTTGTACTACTGTAAATGTCCTCAAATTTCAGATTGCCATCGCAAACATTCATTCTGAATTATTATAGATTAATTTATCATTCTTCTTCAGGGTCTAGAAGTAGCGGTGTGCCGTCATGGCATCATTCTTCGTGCCCTCAATATGTACAGGCAAGTATGATAACATTCATAATGTCATACTTAAAGCAGAAGTAAGCGATCCGGTCGTTTTCGCTAATGCTGCGTTCCAGGCAGGCTTTTGAAACCGTAAATTACAGCGTCAAGTCACGACTTACAACTTTGTAGCGTTCCAGGCAACCCACTCGTGTTTTTCCGACCTGTTTTACCGGTGAAAGTCACTATAACGGCCACTTCCGACCCGTGAACTCGTACCAGATCGAACTGGTACGACTTCACAGGTCGGAAAAACACGAGTTACGAGTTGCCTTGAACGCACCATAACAGTCCTCGTCCCTACGTCACCACATTCACGGCGTCCCTTGGCTGCACACACAGCCCTTTATGCCGTTCTCTCTCCTCATTGGATAAAAACTGTAGGATACGATAAATGTTTTCTCCTCGGCTCAGAGCAGAGCAGAGTGACTGACAGACCCGTGTTTCAGACCAAACACTCTATAGAAGTGATTGCTGTCGGAAGATAAAACTATTTAAGACTTAGATTAACACAAATATATCACTTACTTCTGCTTTAACCCTGCACCTCACACAGCACTGTGCTGGGTGATGTATCTTTTCCTAACACTATAACCAATTTGTTTCACTACTGTGCACATAAGATTACTAACACTATGTACTCACCTGTGCAGTTACTTTTCACTTTATTTGGCCTCACAGTGGAAGTGTCTTTTACGTAGTGGTGGTTGTATGATTTCTATAATCAATCTCTTTTTTTGAGAATAGTTCACAGTTTAACCTAAAACATTAGTATTGTTCATGTTTTGTTCTGTGTGTGATTGTTAAGGTATTGTTATGATCAATACACAAATTAATGTATTGCTGTAATCCAATCCTACAGGGGTGAGATCTTTGCCTATCCGATGTTCTTGCAAAAGGAAGTCACTGCCATCAATCCTCCAGTCTTCTTTTGCATGGATGTTGTCTGCAAGTACTGGCCATACATAAAGCGTATCTCTGAAGCCTGTCCTGAGTATATTCACCTCACCAGCATGAAGCCTTTGTTGTCTGTGCTCCATGCCAAAGCTCATGGAATCAAGTGTGAGGTATTTCAATTTCTATCTCTTGTGTTTCACTGACAGTTAGAATTTGAATTTCTTCTACATTTTATATTATTTAGTGCATTCAGTAGGAGTCCATTGAAACATGCATTGTTTTAGCTCTCTACTCCAGCACACTGAATTTGAAATGAAATGATGTGGTTCACAGTGGGTGAACTGTGTAGGACTCTTTATAAGTAGTACCCCCTTTTTAAGGGTCCGAAAGTCATACAAATTGACATGAATTCCAACATTTTTGAATGTGACTTACATGGGTTTCTCGTGTACAGGGGACTCTCCACCAGAATATGTGGTTGACTGAGTATTATCTTGTCTTGTCCCAGTGGGTTTAAAGAAAATAGAAATCATTCCCTTTAACTTCAGTGACTATTTTTGTACAATGTTACTAAAGAATTGGAATAATTGGACAGGATGAAGTCACTGAAATTGCATTTCTCTGTCTTTAACTTATAGCGACTGGATACTTAATTAGTGACAAAATATTAAAGATGATTCACCATTTCAAATCCAGTGTGCAAGATTACAGAGCCAAAACAACAACAAACATTTTACAGGACATACTCAGAATGTATATTCCTAAAATGACAGATTAAATGGGGAGCAGGCAACCAGGATGGAGCAGGTTCCACTTTGGGAGAGGAGGTGGAAATGGTCAACTCTTTCCTGTCCAGGACTGCCATAAATACAAAGTTCATGAGCAAAGGAGGTTGGTTGTGGCTTTGACATAATATTTTACATCATGAATAATCATACAGATCACAGTACTGTTGGCAGCATACAGGATTTTTTGTGGAACTTTTTGACTGCATTGTTCTTGGAGTTAGGTGAGCACAACCAGTGAAACTACAGTAGAAATAGTTAAAAACAGGATACCTAGAGAATATTGTTTTTTGCTAAAGGTGTGAGTGGGGGATGTTTGCTTGTTTTTTGTAACAGCCCGCACAGACATGTTGACTGTCCAGACCATCCAATGGAATCAGAGGAAGGTGGAGAAAATGTGCAATACCTTGTGCACAAGATTTCGTAAGGTAACTGTCATCTTTATGAAGGGGCCACAGAGCAATCATAGTGATAAATGCATTAACTTTAAAGTAAAGTATGTTTTTTTAGCCTTTAATGGACAGCGCAGTCATGCGAGGGACAGGAAATGGAAGACAGGGGGGCATCATGCAGGAAAGAGCCGCATGATGCGGGATTCGAATGGGGGCTGCCTGCAAGTGAGGACTATAGCCTCAACACATGCGGCGGGTGTTCTACCTACTGAGCTAAACACCGACCCAAACTTTAAATGATTACTTTTCCTTTTTTTATACAGACACAACAGGTTCTTCAGAAGGAGAGGCAGAGCCTAGAGACCCTTAAGGGAGAAATGTCTGCAGATGATGGGACTGTGCAGCAGTGGGTGAAAGATGTCCAGGACTGGGCCGAACATGGTAGGTGCCTCTAATGATGTTAAATGTGTAATATAGGTAAATTTCAAATTAAAATTGCTACAAAATAATAATAATAATTATAAAAAGACCTAACAGTATGTTATATATTTTGCAGACTTTGGTGCTTACAATATTCAAAATGTTTCCAAAAAAAGTTAAAACAATCAAGGTAAAGGTGCATTTCATTTGGTTGCCTGTCTTGGCTTCTTCCAGGAAACACAGGAAATGTGAACGCAATTAAACTTAATTAATGTGAGTCTCCCCTGAGAACTCCCCTCCTTGAACCGCCACCTTATCGTGGTGGAGGGGTTTGAGCACCCGAATGATCCTAGGAGCTATGTTGTCAGGGGCTTAAAGGATAATTTCCGTTTTTTACAACCTGGACCTTATTTCTAGCATAAAATACGAAATAAGGTCCGCTAGAAATAAGGTCCAGGTTGTAAAAAACGGAAATTATCCTTTAAAGTGAAATTCCGGCGTAAGTGTAAACCATGGTCAAACACACCGTAACACCGAGTTAGACCCCCCCTCGAGAGATCAATTTGCCCGACCGCTACATTCACGAGATCCACCAACTTCAGCAAATACCGCAATATCGCCACACACGGCGCTCTCTGGATCCACTGTCTGACCGCAACCAAAACGCCACCATTTGCCCAAAATAATGCTCAGAACTGCACCAAATGTCATCAATAGTACACACAGGGTCCCAGCACGTAGTACGAGTTGTCAAACATCTGCTAGCTTTGCCTGTTTTCTTTAGCAAGGAGATGCAACTCAACTCACCTACTTCTCCTCCGGGAGCCGCTCGTTGGTGAGGAAGCCCTGACGAGTCGATCACCGAGTGCACCGGAGTTCCGCAGCTCAATCAACAATTACCTCATGGAAATACAATCAGAGTTTTTTTTTTTTTTTAATCTTGCATATCACTTTATAACTATTATTATCGAGTGCTGGCCACGATATAGGCGCAAATGAGCATTTTTAAGAGCTGCGGAACTCCGGTGCACTCGGTGATCGACTCGTCAGGGCTTCCTCACCAACGAGCGGCTCCAGGAGGAGAAGTAGGTGAGTTGAGTTGCATCTCCTTGCTAAAGAAAACAGGCAAAGCTAGCAGATGTTTGACAACTCGTACTACGTGCTGGGACCCTGTGTGTACTATTGATGACATTTGGTGCAGTTCTGAGCATTATTTTGGGCAAATGGTGGCGTTTTGGTTGCGGTCAGACAGTGGATCCAGAGAGCGCCGTGTGTGGCGATATTGCGGTATTTGCTGAAGTTGGTGGATCTCGTGAATGTAGCGGTCGGGCAAATTGATCTCTCGAGGGGGGGTCTAACTCGGTGTTACGGTGTGTTTGACCATGGTTTACACTTACGCCGGAATTTCACTTTAATGCCCCTGGTAGGGTCTCCCAAGGCAAACAGATCCTAGGTGACGGGTCAGACTAAGAGCGGTTCCAAAAGCCCCTTATGAGTGACATAATATCGAGGACTTTCACGTCGCTCGGATTGGTGTCACCGGGCCCCCACCCTGGAGCCAGGCCTGGGGTCAGTACATCAAATGGTCTGACAAAAACAGGTATCTGTAGCTTTCGCAGTCCTGAATGAAATGATTGGATGGCCTAACTTAGTTAAACTGAAGTAAATATTAATGGTTTTATTTTTATTGAGTCCCCAATTGAAAGAGTATCCTTCTTGGTTTGTGGCTCAATGAAAAGCTGTGCCTCAAAAAACATATTGATAACCTAACTAGGTCCTTATAGTCAAAGCTAGCATTCTACCTTCCATAGAAGTGGAAACTTGTAAAATTTGTAGAAACTTTTGAAATTAGACAAGCTGAACCCTTTTTTTGAATTTTAGTCCATTTTAACAAAAAGAGAGCATTGTGAATGCACATGTTCCCTTTTGGTGTTGTCTTTTAGGTTGATTTCATTGTATCATTTTGTGGATGTATATTGTAACTTTGGTATACTTTGTTGCTTTATATTGTAACCCCTGTCTGTGTGTTTCATATATACTTTAATCAGGGCTTTCTAGTAAAAGAGAACATTCCCCAATTAAATGAAGGAATCAATCAATCAATCAATAGAATGTTCTTGCAAAACTCAACATTGCTTTATGTTTTGAAGAACTCCCAGGAGCCAGCAATGACTCTCTGCTCGAAGTGAGGAGAAAAATTGAGGAAACATCTCTTGGCCTAAGACAGCGTAGAGCACGCCTTTACAGCCAAACAGGTATGAAGTTTGTGAAAGGCATTCAGTGTTTTAAGAATGTCACGTGTTTATTTGCTTTTCCATGTATTGGAATGTGTCTTCTGTGCTGTATCACAGACAGCAACTCTGGACGCTCCGTGATCCGCAGCCGAATGTGGAGGGAGAAGAAGCAGCTTGAGTTCTATGTGGCTCAACATGATGAAATTGCCCAACCACAAGAAAAGATTGGCTCTTTCAGCAACACTTTACAAGCTGGCTTCATATTTCCTTGGCAGTTACCCCTCAGTGGTATGTTTTTGCACACTTTTTCCACAACAGTGGTCATACAGAATCATGTCCCAGGTTCTTGCAGGTGTAATGTTGGGACAATGTTTGTTGTCACAATGATTAGACTGAACACAAGTTTTGACTTGCTAAACGTGTGAAATGTTGTGAATCTTTGTGTTATCTGCAATTGAAAAGAAAACATGTGTGCACCACATATTTCAGAGCACAAATTCAGCTTAGTGTTTATATTATAAGTTTGTGTAATAAATAAACGGATGGTCTAGGTTGTTCCTGTAAAAGTCTGGAGACTATGCAGATGGATACATAATACGGGGTGTAATATCACAGACAAGCACTGTGACCAAACATGGGCAGTGTACTCTTTTCTTCGGGCTAATTTGACAAAATGTTGTATTTTTGTGTTCTAATAAGGAAGTACAGAGACAGCCTAATTAGTGCTGTCAGTTACAAGGATCTACTACTTGCTTTTCTAATGACATGCACATTGATTTTTTTTTCTTAATCCCTGTGGTATAATATATGGCATGTTTATGAATGCATTTCCAGATGGCATGGATTTCCTTTCAAAAAAAAAGGTTTTTGACAAGGTGATGCACATTCAAAGACTGGAGGAGGAAGTGATGATCCTTGCCAAGGAAGTCCAACAACACTGGGAGTTCCTCAGGAGAAGGGAGCAGACTTTGAGTGGTCTGTCCATCAGCACTGAGGGTAAGCCAATGCACATCTGAATAAGAAAATATTGTCAAATCTTGCTGATTCGCCCTTAGCTGTACCATCCCAGGCGGCAAAGTTTTGGCAAAATTATAAAAATCTGGTAAGTATTAGACAGTAATCAATAACATAAGTGATTTGACATATCAATTACCAAATTTGGTCATCTGTGTAAGGAGCAGGAACCAAAATTTGGCCTACCAATCAAATTAGTGTAAGACAACTTTGGTTGGATGGCCCGTCTGTCAGTCTGCCAAATCAGAGACGTTCACAAGACACGTTTGTGTCACGGACTCACGGTGCCACAGAGACCAGAGCTGTAACACTGATTCTCCACTCTCCCTGTATCAAGTTACAAGTCATTTATCTAACATCATCATTAGCGCGAAGCTGTTTAATGACGGCAAAATGAAACACAAACTAAATATCCTGCATAGTTCTTCTGGTATGTGCTACTCTGATCAGAACGGTTTTGGTGATTTCTGATTGAACAGAGGGGGTGTGTCGTAAATCCAGCAACCTGGGATGGTGACCCCAAGTTGTCAGTGTTGCTGTTATTTTACACACGACCGAAACGTTGTATAATAAAGTTTTTGCAAGTGAGTTGACAGTGTGCGGGAGACCCTTTTTTCTTTGTTGTTTTCCTACTTAATACCAAATTACCAAAAGTGTCATTTCAATTGACTTTCTATTCATCATCAAATCTTTGTGACTCTTAATCACTATGAAGGTAGCCACTGCAGCCTTTCCGAAGAAGGCCTTCAGGGTCTTCGGGTAGAGCTCACCCGAAGAAGGTCTCAAGTGCAATCTCACCTTGTCATGGTGAGGGATTGTTACTTGAAAGTGATCAAGTCAGGACTTGATGGTTCTACACTGGACCTTGAGGGGGAAGAGCAGGTTGAGGAGCAAGGTGTGGCGAGTGACTCTGAGAACTACTCTGATGAGGAGGACATGGACATGCAAGTAATTAAGGACATGATATTTCACACAAGGACATTGTCATAAATGCTGTAATGGGCTGATTATTTTTTGTATTAATCTATAACCAATGTTATTTTCTATGTCTGTGCTTTCAACACATTCAACTAATTCCTGTTTATGTTTTTTCCCAACATCTGCATAAAAAAGGGACTGGACAGTGGAGTTGGGGGAGCAGAATGCAGAAGAGGAGCGACATAGACGACCCAATCAGGGGTTTCTAGGTCGGACACTCCAGGCCTCCCTTCAGATAAAGCCTGGAAAAAGGAACCCCTTACCAGCCCTTGGTTTATTTGCTCATTTTCACTTAAAGCAGAAGTAAGTGGTCCGGTCGTTTTCGCTAATGCTGCGTTCCAGGCAGGCTTTTGAAATCGTAAATTACAGCTTCAAGTCACAACTTACGACTTTGTAGCGTTCCAGGCAACCCACTCGTGTTTTTCCGACCTGTTTTACCGGTGAAAGTCACTATAACGGCCACTCGTAACTTCCGACCCGTGAACTCGTACCAGATCGAACTGGTACCACTTCACGGTCGGAAAAATACGAGTTTCCTTGAACGCACCATAACAGTCCTCGTCCCTACGTCGCCACATTCACGGCGTTCCTTGGCTGCACACACAGCCCTGCATGCCGTTCTCTCTCCTCATTGGATAAAAACTGTAGGATACGATAAAAGTTTTCTCCTGGGCTCAGAGCAGAGCAGAGTGACTGACAGACCCGTGTTTCAGACCAAACACTCTATGTAAGTGATTGCTGTCGGAAGATATAACTATTTAAGACTTATATTAACACAAATATATCACTTACTTCTGCTTTAATGTCAGGATGCCTATGGGAAATAGAGCGAAGATAGAATAACAATGCTGACATAACTGTAGACCACACTAAATACATGACAAAGGTCTGCCTAGGGCATTTATTAGTTTTTGACTCGGGATAAACTGTTAAATTCCCCAAAACACTGTATGTCTGATCTATCTCCTTAACAAAATTACATATACAGTATTTAGGTTTTTCTATGTGATCTGCTTTTGATAACGAATTAAATTAAGTGTTCCTCCTCACACAAAGGAGCAGATACCAGTCCTGCTGCTAGGTTGATGCTCTTCTATGGCCCTGTCCAGCTCGTTGCACTAAAGCTGCTGAAATTCATTCACAATTCCTTGTGCTTCCTAAAAGGACAAATTGATATTCCTGAACTCAGTGTTGCACAGTGAGGAGTAAGCGTTGCCTATTTTCTTTTTAGCAGTGCAGATAAAAACATATGAGAGTACTCATCTTAAGTACGTCTGACGAGCCAACATTTAGCAGCTGTTTATTCAACTGATTCCACCATTCAGCATTCAATAAGCTCGAAAAACAAATGGAGACACAGTTTAAAGGCAGGGGTGAACAGAGAGACTTGTTGTCTTGTGATCAAGAAGCATGTCCATACCATGTATGAATAGGGATTCAGATTTGGTGTGGTTGACTACTGACTGATGAGCATGATAATTTTGATTAATCTTTACAAAGATTATGATTAGTCATGAAAGCTTTATCTGTGAGGTGCACAAAACTCACATGTTCAATATTTACATCAAATATTTTGTGGAATTTTCTGTGTAATACAGTTGTGTCACATGTGCATCGTACCTATTTCCAAATATTTTTTCCAAAAACAAGTTTTGAAAAATGTGATAGGCCATATGTTGTGTTTGTCACAGGAGAAAAAACTATGTCAGTAAACACCTGTTCTTCTCTCCTCAAGTTCAAAGTACTTGCTGCTTTTCTTTTCTTTTTTTAACAGTTCAGTTTCTATGTCATGATGACTACTGTGGCCGATCAAGATGACGCTTAAAAGCACCCATGTATTTCTGCATGGTTAACATTTTATAAATGAAGAATACTTCATGTGGTTTTAAATGTTTACTTTTAATTGTTTTTTACTCTATAGGTTAAAGCTGTCAGTGCATTTAGTAGGTTGTGTGTGTCAGAGTAATGCATTGCTGTTAAAGTGAAAATGTACTTTTGAATACTAGGTCCCTTGAGCAATACCCTCAAATTGCTCCAGACACACTGCACCCGGTGCTCTGACCACTGTGATGAATTACATTTGTTAGTGGGGTTTGTGTGTGTAACAAAGAGGGATATGCCAATGTAAAATAAATAATTACAATACTTAATATATCTTTCAATCTGCAATCATTCATTGTTCAACCCAATTGCATTGAATATACTACATGGTGTTCAAAACTAGAAATGTCATAAATTAAATTTAAGATTTAACTACAGAATTTGGAATGTCTGTGTTATGTATTGGGACTTTGGACACGAGCAGACCATACAAGGTAGGTTGGTCAAAGCATAACAATATACGGTGGATCCTGTGTGCCACCCATGAGCCCTAAATTTGGGACTTAATATTTTTTTCATGGCTACGTGTTATTGATTTTTGGTTGAACATTAACAGAGTTGTGGCCTTCTTTCTTTTTTGTATGTATACTGTATATAGATACATAGGTAGTATACATAGATAGTGCAGGCTTGTGCTGACCTAGGCTACTCAGTCTATGCACTGTCTCGTCTCCACCGGGCAAACGCGCATTCATTCCTCTTGGGGTGTGTTCGCTAGCTAACAGGGTTACTGCTAGCTACCTGCAACTACCATGTATTATTAATTTGTCTGATTGCCGGTGCACCGTGCTGCATCGCCATGTTTGGAAGCCACAATGTATTTAAACATAATTTGAAACACATGAATACTTAATAGCAACAAAAATAGATCGAGTTACGAGCTACGGAAGTTCTGTTTTGAAACGTTGCTTAATCAGTTCCGCCATTGAACACACCCCTTTCAGTCGCGCGAAGCTGAACAACTTGTATAATGGCTAAAACAGCAGGAATAAATATATGGTTGTGTTTTCATACCATATAATTCCTCACAATATAAGCATGTATCTTAAGGTTATACTTTATCTGTTGAAAAATGGGCTTAGAGATGTTTTCTAAACCCTAATGCCACAAACCTAACCCTAACCGGAAAAAGAACTACAATTACCAGAGGCGCAAGTGCAGTGTAGTGTTGAAGAAGTGCAGTTTTTTATAGTTTTTTGTAGTTCTAATGTGTTTTCCATATTGTGTGAAAAAGTTACTAGATCCATTCAGAGCCTATTTTATGTTTTTTGGGGTGGGAAGCACATATCTTTAGTCAGTTTTGATCTTTGCTGCTGTTTAGATGGTGAAATCATGTTTTTTCCAGGTTTTCACCCTACTCAGTGGCGCCCCCTATTGGTCTGCCCTCGGGTATTGTAGTAGAGGTCAAGAGCTTTCCAAAAATGTTTACCCCATGTCTGTAGCATGTTTTGTTGCTGACCTATAAACCTTCAAACATGACTCAATTTCAGGGTTCAAAGGTCACTCCTGAGAAGCAGGAACGACACACAGCTTTCATTTGAACATATTTTACTCCCTAAGCCGAGACCTTTCAGATGATGTCTTCACTGTTGTCCTACCACAAAGTTAAATTTTCATCTTGCTCCAAGCCATGGCCTTTCAGTTGTACTTTCTCAGACTCTATACAGGACCCAGCTTCACAAAATAAGTGAAACCAGTTTTGAGAGGTATTTAGTGGCCAAATGTGTTCAAGATATTGATGACTGCCTTCTAACCAATCAAACTTTTAAATTTGGACCAGTTAAGACCAAGTCTTCCCCCATAAGTTTCATTTGAATACTTTCCTATAGGACTTAATATGGAGGTTTTGAGCCGCTTTACCCCTTTCTCCGGGGTGACAGGGTGGTCCAAGGTGTACAAGATTATAGGAGCTTGTACTGCCAATAGCTTTGTGTGTACAGTATACATTTTGTACACATATGTCTTAAATTGACCTAATTCCCAACAGAAATGTCATAACTTCTAACCCATTGACATTTTTGGGCCCAATGTTTAACACCACACGTAAGTATAAAAATAGGTATTACAATTATGTATTTTTTGTTGCTTAGGTTGTGGTGTCTTCTAATGAATTATGTGTAATTTCATTAATATTTTTATAATGTAACCCTTTCATGGCCTGTCTTGGTGAGGGACCGCTACCTGTCATAAAAAACGTTGAAAAACTGCAATAAATAAAAAAATTTGAAAATAATTTTTTTTCCTCCAACTATTATGAGAACAGTCATATGTCTGCCTTTGAACAGGGCCAACATTTGTTTGTTTTTAGTTTGCTGAAGCATTTTTTTTCATTTCATATAGCTACCATAGGCCTACCGTATTTTGTGACATGTCGGCTAAAAGGCATGATCACGTGATTTTCTGTGTAAAAAACATGACATCATAATACACACATGGCTAGAGAAGAGTTAAAAGACCATCATACTTTTTACTGGACTTCAATCGACAAAGGGAAAGTGGTATAATCTGATATTTTAGATCGGAGTTTTGAAAAAAAACGGCAAATCTGGCAGCCGTCTCCCTTCGGCATTTTACCCGGGCGGCGACGCACCATTCCCGGGGAGCGCTCTAGCAGGGCCCGCTCTCTGGTTCTCTGGGCCTGGAGCTTCTGGGACTGGTTCTGGTTTTACAGCTGCTGATGATAATATTTCAACTCCAGTCAAGTCCCACTGCACTATGACACACACACGACCCCCCTCTGTCAAATCTGGCAGCCGTTTCCCTTCGGCATTTTAGCCGGGCGGCGACGCATCATTCCCGGGGAGCGCTCTAGCAGGGCCCGCTCTCTGAATGCACGCGCGTCCACTGGTTACATTATGGCAATGTCAACTTTTGGACTAAGAGAATGAGAAAAGAAATAGATCGGCTGGGAAAATTCTTCTAAAAAAGTTTAATCTGGTGAAAATCAGAGACAAAATCACTTCCAGCATCCTCAGGCCGATGTAATCCCTCAGATCGCCCCCCCCCCCCGACAGCGCGCCCCAGCTGCGGCTCCGGGGATGGTGGGTCTCCTGTGCGGAGCGCGAGTAGCTTTACCCGGGGAGCAGGCTCACCTCCGGGACCGCCTGGTGAGTCTGCCCCGGACAGAGGAGCGACGTCCCACTGTCGCTGCTGCTGCAGCCGACGCCCGGAGTCGGACTGTGGGGTCCATGACATTCCTCCACAGACGAACATGACCCGGGCGTATCATTGTCGATGGGCGGGCGGGCAACCTTTTTTTATTTAGGCTATTAGGAAAAGTAGTTTTCTGTAGGCTGCTATTCTTCAAACCATGTTCATCACTTAACACATAGGCTACTAGAAAGTGAACTCTTCTCTGACGAACACTACAGTGTTTAAAATGTACTTATATTCAGTCAATTATTTGCATACCTGGGGGTGATCAATGCTAGACATTTGCAAACCTGAATGAAGTGTACCGCTCTGTTGCCCCTGCAGTCTACAAGTTGAAGTGTGCTTGATCGTAGGTCAGTAGGTTGCATTAACTATATGCTTGAACAGCATACTGAACCCCAAATTGCTCCAAGTGGCTGCACCATCTGTGTATGATTGTGAGTGACTGGTTATGATGAGAATGTGGAACCTTGTACAGCATGAATGTGGTAACTGCTGACTAGAAAGGCACTATACAAACAGTCTACTATTTACAATTCAATCATTGTGGTCTCTAGTGAAAAATCATGGGTGAAAAAACAACAACATCACAGTACAGTTTAAGTTATTTATTTTTTCTTGTCTTTATTTATTTTATTTTTATTTTATTGCTGCATGGTAAGGTCCTCCTGTGGCACCCAAGAGTCGGGCCATCTCAGGTAACTACAAGAAAGAGAAGAGGAAAAATAGAGAAAGTCTTTGTAGTAAGAGCTGGTTCAGTATCAGAGGATCACAAATGACTTCCATGGATAAACAAATGCAAAGAAACATGTGAACGGCAAACACATTTTATAATTAACTGTCATCAATTTGGTTATTTGAACATCTGATTTTCACACAATCTCTCAGTAATCACTCAAAATGCTGGTATTCGACTGTTATAAAGCATGATCACCCAGACATGGTTGCCTGTGTGTGTGGCTCAGGAGGTAAAGTGGTCGTGCAGTATTCATAAGGTCAAGGGACTGCCCCTGCCCCCTGCATTCCACATGTTGAAGTGTCTTGGGCAAGATAGTGAACCTAAATTATATGTGTGTGTGTGTGTGGTTATCACTCTTGATGAGCAGGTAGCTCTTTGCATGGTAGCCTCTGCCATCAGTGTATGAATGTGTATGTGAATGTCATTTGTTTGGAAAGAGATTGCAATGGTACAATGTTGATGAGCTATAATGAACTGTAACTATTAAAATTGAATTGAATTGAATTAATCACATCTGCACTGAGATATACTTGAAGCCTGCATCCTTTCACAAATACCCTTCATGGAACAGTTAAGTACAGAATGTGTGATGTTGCATCTATGATGAAGCTACATACATACCACTGTGGGCATGGCACCCATTTAACTTTGACCTCCTTTTTCCCCTGAAAAACAACCAATAGACAAAATGCATCAAAAATAATCATAATCAATTATGATATGCATTATAGCAAATATAATATTTAAAATATTTGTTTGCATAAATGTGGGTAAACGATTAAACAGTCTTCTTAAACCAGCCTCTGCAGCTGCAACAAGCATGTTCTACCCAGATTTTCCATCATGCTTTCATGCGAACATTAACAAGTTAAAATAAACATTAATAAGGAATTAATATAAATAATATTGGAATTGAGTTATGCTGATGTGTAGGCAGGTGACATACTGTATATGGAGGCAGCTTTCATCACCAACCAACCCCCACTCCTCTGTCTCCATCACTGGAAACCGCTCTCTTTTATTATACTGATCAAGACTCATCATTCAAATGAGTTTACACTGCTTTTAGCTAATGTTCCATTTTGCATCTTTCAATTTTGGTGTAGTGGTTTCTGGTGCTTCTGCACCTTTCAACAGATCTTTATTATTTTCCTTGATGATGAGATCTAATTTTGAGTAGCAGGTCTATGGCAGATTTTGAGTCTTGAATACAACACACAAATAGTCACCTGGAAAAGCTTGACATAATATAGACAATATAGTCAACAGGAATGGTAGGGGTGGAGAGAAATGCCTATGTGGGTCTCGCTCAGGTGGATGGCAGGTGGATGAGACTGCACATGCAGATTCAGATGAACTGAGCGTTGATCCGCATAACAAGCAGAGTGTACGTGCGTTATGAACCCGATCATGTTCATCTTAATCTGTGCCATTGATATAATTCGGAAAATACTGTGCCACTGACTTTCAACCATGTTTTTGGTCAATGGTGCAGTTGCTTTCTGCTGGGATAAGGTTAGATAGCAATGCCCCTGACCACATTTTTGCTTTGCTACTTACACAACATCACAACGTCACTGTGCGTGAAAATGACTAATGTATAAATTGTAAACTTACATTGCGAGTCCTTCGGGAGATGACTTTGGAATATGGGAAGTTGTCCATATTTTTGTGGAATTCACAATCTGAAAATGAGAGTCAGCACATTTCAGTTAAACAGAAAAGAGCAAGTATTTCAATTAGTCAGGCAATTGTTTTGAATGGGTTATCAATATTATGACTTGGCCGGTGAGCCAAAAAACCTCATGCACATTTTTCAACACGTATCATAGCAATATTTGCACAATTTTTTGCATTTATTTTGAAAGGGCAGCTGGAGAGAGACAGGGACGCGGAGAGAAAGTGAGAGGGGGGATTGGGATTGACACGCAGCAATGGGACTGTCGGAGGGTCGCTGCAGCGGCTGTACGCTGGCGACTCACCCGCACTCGTCAGCGCCATGGTCCTGTCTCGGTTCCACCGAGCGTTTCAGTGACGGCCTGACGCTGCTTCATTATTGTTGCGCTATGAGCAGACGTGGCGACATGTGTAAATGTCACCGTCGTCATGAGTGTGTGCTGTGAATTATCCATAGACTGTAAAAAGAATGGACGTAGCACCCGTGACGTCACCCATTGGTTTTGGTGAGTCCGTTTTGTGCCGCTACTACGGGGGTTTGAACCGCGCCATGTTGGATTCTACTTGCCATATTTGGAGCGGTGCGGCCGTTGGCCGGCCGAGAGCCCGCCCACTGGCCTCGAAGCAGCGGTCTCCGGACCTGTCACTCAACGGTTCTGCGCCCTAATTGGCCAGAACTTTTAACCTAATAACAGTAAAACGGTAGAATAAAAAAACAATTTGGTTGAGACCAAAAAAATAAAATGTACCAGGCTGTAAATCAGTTTTTTTAAGCTGTAAAGTCGGCAATTTTAACATGGGGGTCTAAGGAGAATGCTCCCTTCTGGAGCCAGCCCCCAGCGACAGCCGATGGGATTGCAGTTTTTTGAACGCGGAAGTGAGCTTCACTTCTCAGACCAACAACTGCCCCCTTGGAATTAACGAGTGTGTATGGAAAATGAAAACGTTAAGTCCCATCGTTGTGTGGCCGTTCAGGGACAGAGTGTCACAGCACAATTGACAGCGGTGTGTCGGTGTGTGCATGCGCGATCTGCATGACACAAGCCAAGCGTCAGAGACATAGGCGAGAGAAGAAGAAAAAACAGTAACAAACAGTAGTTTGGCCTTGTTTTTTACTGGCCAAAGGATCAGAGTGGGTCGCCAATTTTGAACCCTGTATATATTACATATGACATTTTTTCTATCAGTTGTGCAAATTGTGTTGCTGTGGTGGCACACCACTATTGAATGAATGCCGAGGAAAAAGTGATTAAAGCGAAGGTTGCCAGCATATCAGATCAGAGGCATAGACATATCAAATACCATATCTAGATCTAACTTGTTTTTCTGTTTGTTTAACTAGAGTGAAAACACGAGGATATCATGTTGTGGCTCTTTTACTGCCACCTGGGGAGGTGAGAGGAACATGAAGGAAATGGTTAAGACACAACATATTACAGGATGCTATTAACAGTTCATTCAAAGAAAGACTTTTTTTTTTAAAAAAGGATATTAGTTAGTTCGTATGGCTTAGGAGAGTCCACAATTGGGCTCCGTCAGAATAACTTAAAGTAGAGACGAGCTGTGGGGATCCAGCAACAACAATATATCTTGCCTGTATCTCCCATAGCATGCTCATTACAGTACAATTGTGAAATGCATCATCCAAATATGAATGAATGGATATGAACAATAACTTTATTTGTGTGTGCCTGTTTGAGAAAGTGCTTTATTCCAATGGATAGATTGAGAAAAGAACGACAACCCCACACTAGTCTTTATTCGATACAATAAGCCTATGTGGAAAAACAATGTGTTATGTAAGTTACCAAGTGTGCCATGATGTCATGGCCAGAATATTTACAGAAACAAGAGGCAAAGTAATTATAATGCCCTCTTTACTATGCACTCAAACATGCAGAAACCTTGTATAAAAGTAATTATTCTCTGTTCTATCAAGCAAATACAGGACACACACACTGTTACAAAAAGTACCTTATACAACAGTTAGTTCCGACCGGTCCCAACCGAGCAATTTGATTGGACAACGAGACATTCCATAGTGCTGATATACAGTATAACAGCACTGGGACTTTTCACAGACATAATCACTCCGCTGTTCAGCAGTGGACAGGAGCTAAGTCAGAGCTACGCTCCCCATACAGGAGCTGCTCCATCTCTCTGCTGCTGCTGCTGCTGCTGCTGCTGCTGCTGCTGCTACAGTTTTAAACGGACCTGAACATTAAAACCTGGACCTGACCTGGTCCGTCTAATTGGCGATAAATCTCTACTAAACCCGGCTGGGGAAAAAATCGCCGCGGGGGGCAACTACGTTTTGACGGTGATGTGTTCTGATATTAGCATTAGCTGTTGTTAGCCACGTAGCTCAGCTACTTAGCTTCAACTGTGTTTATATTGATTACATAGATGATAAACAAATGTAATACGGTATCGATAACGTCTCTGTCTGTCTTCATGCTGGTCCTGTTGCTCCGGTGCTAATCAGACACGGGCTCAGAACCAGAACCAGCACTGAAGCAGCTCGGTGGAAAAGCTTGTAGCTAGTAGCAAGCTAGTATGAAATGTTTAGTGTTGCCTGGCAACAGCCTTGTCTCCCTTCCAGTTGCGGAACTATTTCTGTTGGCGGAGCCAAATAAATGATTAAATAAACAAACAAATCATAATCTCTTGTAGTTTATTACTGTTAAAAAATGCGCTCGTAGCACTGTTGTATAAAAGCAATATCACACTCGAGGTCGTGCTGTTGTACTGTATATCAGCACGGTGGGATTCGGTCGTAGGCACGAGGCCGCAGGCCGAGTGCCGCAGATAATCACAGCCGTGCTGATATTGCTTAATTGTCTCTTACAGTGTTATTCATGAAGTCTTACCTGTGGTGTTTGGTGGAGAGGAGAGCTGAGCAGAGTGGGTTGGGGGGGATGAATCAGAGGGTTGAGGAGGTTGGGGAGTGGAGGAAGGGAGGCCAGGTTCAAGGTCTACAGTGCAGTACAGGTACAGTAGGGCAAAAGAGAATAAAGCTGCGTTCACACCGGACTTTTTATTTTTGTCGCTGTCGCTTGTATCGCTCCGAAAAACACGCTCCGTCGCTCAGCTGCAGTCGCTCAATTTGGCACAGAGCCACAGACTCGCATTTTCGCTTTGATGACGTCATGCCCACTGCCATGTGTCTCTGTTTACACCGGCACCACCTGGGTTACGGCAGCCAATCAGAGCTGAGCGACGAGCGACTGATGGCCGGAGAGTTGGGATTTCTCATCTCGAGCGACCGGAGCGACTTGAGCTCCCCAGCGTTTTTCGCCTGGGCGATTAAACGCTCAATCGCTCGTTTGCATTGACTTAACATGTAAACTCGTCGCTTGTTCGAAAAACAAAAGGTCCGGTGTGAACGCAGCTTAAGCAATAAAGAAAACGTTAAAGACATTTTAATGTATCATGTAAGTCTGTCAAAAATGTTTTTATAATGGTGCAGTAAAACAAACCTACATGAAACACGAATATGTGTTACGTATGTGACCTGAAGGGTGTAGTATGAAGCAATTTTGACAGAGCATGAAGTCTTACCTGTGGTGTTTGGTGGAGAGGAGAGCTGAGCAGAGTGGGTTGGGGGGGATGAATCAGAGGGTTGAGGAGGTTGGGGAGTGGAGGAAGGGAGGCCAGGTTCAAGGTCTACAGTGCAGTACAGGTACAGTAGGGCAAAAGAGAATAAAGAAATAAAGAAAACGTTAAAGACATTTTAATGTATCATGTAAGTCTGTCAAAAATGTTTTTATAATGGTACAGTACAGAGCATGAAGTCTTACCTGTGGTGTTTGGTGGAGAGGAGAGTGCAGGTTCAGGGTCTAGTGTAGAGTCCCATGTGGAAAAGATATACATGTTACAAGATTGTTATAGGAACTACCTGAGTAAAATATATTGCTCTAAATCCACATATAAGACACTTATAATGAACTCAAAAATGCTGCCGTATATGGCTGGAAAACCATTGATCTAAGTTATGATACTACCAAAACATTAATGATGTCTAGGGAAGTCCCGATCAACTTTTTTTGCCCTTAATCCTGATCCGAGTCATTTAATATTGAGTATCTGCCGATACCGAGTCTTGATTCAATACTTTTATTTTCCTTGATGATACAGCTGCTTATTTTTATGAGTGATTCAACATAAGTAGCCAGTTTGCATGAACATTTTGTAGACCGGTCACAGACTACGCAATTTCACTCATCTGAAAGCTGAAAGAACTGGCTGAAAAGCAGTCAAACTCGCACTCACTGTTAATTTTAATTTTGCAATCGAACATACTGCCGCAATAGCACTTTATTCTACCTCTTTGCCTCTGTGTTTTGCTTGCTGTTGTCAAATCTGTTCCACAAATTTTTTACCAACTGCGAAATGAGAAGCTGGTATTGTTTTCACCTCATAAGGCTGAGTCAGGTGTTTATATTTGTAGATCGATTTTATCACTGCATAACTTGTGTGGTGTGTAGTCGAGATCAAAATGAAGGCTGACCTCAAAAATGGGTGTGGTCCGACCGATGAGTACAGAGTACTCATATAATGTGATCATGTTTCCACTAACGCTCAGTGTGGGAAGTTCAAATGCTAGCTTCAAAAGGAGAATGTTACGCTGCAAGCCTGATTACATGCAGGGAATTTTACTTCCAGTAATAGTAATAATAAAACAATAATAATCACAGAATTTGAACTCCCCACCCTATGATTATTGAGCTACTCAAGGGTCAGACATGGGTTAATATGACAGGTGTCGAGACTTGTCTGATCCCATCATAAGATGGTCTCTAGTTTAAAATTGAACACATACATGCACTAGCTTATGAAAGAGTATTATCATTGTGATGCAATCATCCTATTATGACATTCGTCAACTCAAAGAGAACTGTTGCGCTGGCCAACTCTTTACAATTATACGCAAATGTGTTTTAAAGGGGATGAGGCAGACATATCCTCGAAAAACAATGACAGAACTTCCCCAAGAAACCCACCTGTCAACCAGTGGGTGGGTCTTGAACCTTTCAGAATAAGAATATGTTCTCCCATAAATCTTTTGTATTGGGTCAGAGGTAGGGATGTAACGATGCATCGTGAGTCGATTAAAAATCGATTCAAATGCGTGACGACTCGCATCGGTGAAAATAAAAAAAAATCGCGATGCGTGAGAACAAAGTCTCTGGTGAGAAGTAGCTTACATTATCCCAAAATTCACTGGTTGATTCATTTGTTCGACACCAGACGCCGCCGCCACGCACACTCTCTCTATCTCTCTCTATCTCTCTTGTCCCTCGGTGCTACCCCCCCGGCCCCCCGCCCCCTCCCTCCCTGCGCGCGGTCGCTTGTTGCTTGTGAGTCTGGCAGTGTTGGGTCCGGGATTCAACACGGGTTTTAATGACATTATGCCTGTTTATCACCAATAAACAGAGTAGATGAGGTGAGTTGGTCAGCATGCAGCGCTGCGAGGCTCTGCCTCTGACTGCAGCGGACTGCTGCTCCAACTGACAGCCTGTGAGTGCTTTGAGACGGCGGCGGCTCGTTGAAAACAGCAGTGACGGCCGACGTGGATTCACGTCGGAGTCATGGATCAATGTATAATATTATCTTATAATAGATCCATGGTCGGACTAGTCTCCAAACCAGACACGTCAGTAACAACATCTGAAAAAACGCCGGGGCCTGCCGTGTAGAAAAAAGAAGAAAAAAAGCTGACAGTGTCACGACTTCCTGTATGTGGCCCTTCAAATTAAAAGCCCTCCAACCTTTCATACACGGTTCAGTCATATTGATTTTGATTTATTTTGACAAGCCTAGGTTCCAAATGTTTATTTTGTTGTTTTTTTTTCTCAGACCAATCGACCAATGAAATTGGTTCATGAACTATTAGATTTTCTTTTTTAATTGAACATTTGTAAATAAGACCAGTTTTACTTACAAGTAAATGTGATAAAAGGTGATAAATGATGATGTGCAGTGTATCTGTAATGAAAGGTGATTTTTTCAGACTATCTTTCTCTTATGAATAAAAGATAATTTTATTAGGTCATAATTTGTCTGTCGCTCATTTTTGATCTAAAAAGAATCGTGAGAAAATCGTATCGTGAGCAAGAAATCGTGAATCGAATCGAATCGTGAGTTGAGTGAATCGTTACATCCCTAGTCAGAGGACTTACACATCCTGCTTAAGTCCTCTGAAGTGGACCTGAATTGTCTTAGGGTAAAGAACTGTTCATATAGTCCTTACCACAGGCTGTCAAATTGAGAGTGAAGGTCTCTTCCTCCATGGGCTCCCTCTGTCCCTCTGGGTCCACCACAGCTGTCTGGGCAACGTTCTCCCTTTTAATGATCACTGTTTGAAAAAAGAGCTATCTTAGTTAATGCTGTATTATTCTTTCATACAAACAAAATCTTCCTCATCTTTCATAGTGCTGTATTCTGAGTTACAGCTATTTATGTGCACTCAATTGAAAATTACTGCATTCATAGGCTTTCTCAGGTATTATGTATGAGAACATGTCAATAGAGGTGAGCATACAGTATAATGTCATTATGAATATGGAAGAAAGTAACTGATACTGTCTCATTTGACAAATGTTTTCCATGATGGAAAAAATGAGACAAAATTATAGACTATAAGAAGGAGGAATGCAAAAAATGCAAGACAATGTTTGCAATTTGGTTTACATTTTCAGTGTTGGTGTAGCTATCAGTATTGTAGGCCAATCACTTAACCTATTTTGTATTTATCAAGGATGATTTCAAAAATCCAATTAGCAAAACAGGAGACTTAAAAAAAATAATAGTATGACATTTATGCCACTACTAACCACATGTAGGCATACATAGGAGAATATTACAATACATCATATGTTTAGCTGTCCAAAGGTTTCTGTCTTATGTACGAAAAAGATTTAGTGTAGAACTGTCTGCAAATTTAAAATAAACTATGAATAAACAAGCACTAATAAAACATTCTGTGGACTAACCATTCAGGAGGCTCTCATAGAGCCCCCGTATTGACATTTGTGCAGTCTCTTCATGTACTGTGACTACCTCCAGGCCACTGAGGTAGTCACAGTACACACTTGGGCATTTTTCTGCCCCAAACAAGAATAGCGGGTGTAACCCCGCCATCTTGAACTTGTGAATCTGCAAATAAATTAGGAACATTATCAAAATGGATGGACCACTCGGAACAAAACAACTTTGCTGTTGGTGACCGACAGCAGGGTATATCCCTGAAATGTCCTAAATCCTTACAATCACTTTTGACCTTGCCCCAGAACTTGTTAAACAATTTGGCCTACCAACTGTCTTAAAAAGTGGTCAATAGGTGGCAAACTAACAGTTGAAAACCAAATGAATGGCTTAAAAGAGTAAGAGAAGAGTTGACAAGTAACAAATTACTTCCTGTTTACCAGAGGTGTATAAAGTACTTGAAAAAAATAACTAAGTAAAAGTAGAAATACCACAACTGAAAATGACTTTGGTAAAAGTTAAAGTCACCCATAAGAAAATTACTTGAGTAAATGTAAATGACACATTAAATGTACTTAAGTATCAAAAGTATCTTGTGAAAAAAAAACCTCAAGTATCAAAAGTACAACTACAAAGTATTTAGCATAAAAAAAGCAAAACAACCACTTGTTCTTTTTATTTCACTTTCAGGTGAATAGATGTGGCATGATAAAACAAAACAAAAAAACACCTGAGCAAACATGTAGAGTGAGTGAATCAAGTGTCTGTGTCTGCCTGAGAACGCAAGCGTCTGGCTGTGTGTACAGTATGACCATTTAGTGGCCTTGGTGTTTTGAAACAGGCTATTATTTATTTTTGCAATGACCAAGCACGCATGCATGGCAGTGGTGCGAGGTAAAACCGAAACGTATCAATCAACGCATGAGAGTGATCAATCCTGTTACACATATAGAGGATCTTTGGAGCCGTCTGCAGCCACAGCCACAGCTCTCCGCAGCAGCAGCAGCAGCAGCAGCAGCAGTGGGTCGTGGTGACAGAGACTGTGTGTGAATGCTTCAATACCGCAGATTCAAATACCAATAATCTCACAGGCATTTAATTGAACGGGCTTTTACTGAATGAGGTCGGACTCGGACCCCCGGCGGCTTTTAGAGGACAGGCAAATATTTACACGCAGGCGATTATTTGGTCATACAGCCTACGGGTACAAATTATATTTCTATTTTGATTTGTAACGAGTAACGAGGTGGCAAATGTCAAAGTAACGGAGTAAAAGTATATTTTTTAATTTTTAAATGTAGTGGAGTAAAAGTAAAAGTCCTGATTAAAAATCAGATCCTCAAAAAAACTACTTAAGTAGTGTAACAAAGTACTTTTACTTCATTACTATCCACCTCTGCTGTTTACCATGTGTTTTCTCAATTGGATCTGGTGGTCACACAGTTTGGCCAATCAGATATTAGATACAGTATTTGAAGACTTCAGTCCCTATTTGCCACACAGTAGAGTTTGGGCGATTTGGATGTACAGCCTGGGGGATTTTAAAGCAGAAGTAAGTGATATATTTGTGTTAATCTAAGTCTTAAATAGTTATATCTTCCGACAGCAATCACTTACATAGAGTGTTTGGTCTGAAACACGGGTCTGTCAGTCACTCTGCTCTGCTCTGAGCCGAGGAGAAAACATTTATCGTATCCTACAGTTTTTATCCAATGAGGAGAGAGAACAGCATGCAGGGCTGTGTGTGCAGCCAATGCCGTGAATGTGGTGACGTAGGGACGAGGACTGTTATGGTGCGTTCAAGGCAACCCGTAACTCGTGTTTTTCTGACCTGTGAAGTGGTACCAGTTCGATCTGGTACGAGTTCACGGGTCAGAAGTTACGAGTGGCCGTTATAGTGACTTTCACAGGTAAAACAGGTCGGAAAAACACAAGTGGGTTGCCTGAAACGCTACAAAGTCGTAAGTTGTGACTTGAAGCTGTAATTTACGGTTTCAAAAGCCTGCCTGGAACGCAGCATTAGCCAAAACCACCGGATCGCTTACTTCTGCTTTAAGTTCATCTCTCTATATGTTCATTTGACTGGCTGTGATATGTAGCTGGTATAATTTGTGTGCAGGTTGGCTGGTGCAACAGTGTTGAGAGAAGAATAGAATAGAGAAGAACTAAGAACTAAAACTTACCAGAATCGTGGCAGAGTCTATTAATTTATTTAAATTTCCCCCCTTTTTTATTTTGTCACCCCACTCCTGTGTTGCCCTCTTTTTCGCCCGCTCCACTCTTTCTTTTATGGGCTGTTTGGCCCCGCAAAGCTTGCATATCTTGCAGGCAACACGTATGTGCTGCCTGCAAGATATGCAAGCTTTTATGGTCGATCCTGGCATTGGCAGCTGAAAGGGGAGAAAGAAAAAAAGTATTAGCCTACATCAATAGATTGTCAGGCTTTTGTGACAGGGGCCTGACCCTAACCACTCACTGATGGCAGGGCCCTATACAGTAGGTAACAGATTTATTACTGGAGCAGTGGAATTTAGAAGGCGTGATTCCACTTGCATTAGATCAATGTTAACAGTTGACTGGAATTTGAAAATATTACCATAATCATGTATTAGTATAAGACATGTATGTAACATATTTAAACACCAGCTAAAGCTGATTCTTACTGAAAGGCACTCTTGAAATGCTGTTCAACCAACCACAAAAAACAAAATACTATTTCAATAATAAATAATATCAAAACTAAAACTAAAAAACAACTGCCTGGTGTCTCCATGGGTTACTTCTCAGAGATTTTCTACAATCCTGAGTCACGTAAACATGACGTACCAATGGTCTTTTTTGATGCGGAATCTGGTGGGGAGGCAAGTAAGGCCTGGCGGCCTGCCAAGCTTATAATACACTGGGAGAAAACCTGATTGTTCAGTTACTCTTAGCTTCTACTACTAATAAATTGGCTCACATTGCACAGTTTGACATGATCTGGAATAGCATTACCTTTTAGATGATAGTTGTAGGGCTGGTTGTCTGACAGAAAAATAATCAAAAACAAGGTTGGTATTAAACACTTATTAACTAATTGCAAATACTTAGTAGGATCATCTTAGCCTTGTTCAACCAAAGACATTGGAAAATATAGTGGGCCCATTAACAACTCTGTTTAGGAATAAAGGTGCACCCATAACACTTTTTGCAAGTAGTACAATTTAGCCTACACCTATTATTACAAGAGAGACAGCCCTATCTTAGAATCCCTTAGCTCCCTCCTCAGTGGCATCAGACCAATGTAGGACTAACATAACTGTCTTAAATGTCATAAATCTGATTCTGATTTTTGATATCCAGTGTGTTTTATGTTCTACACATGTTGCAGAAAAAAATAAGTTGCATTAACACAGAACACATAATAGAAACTTTGGGTGTACTTGTATGTTATATTGTTATTAGCCTATGCAATGACTCTAATAAGAGATTTAAACACTAACATTACTGTGCTAACAGTGACACCTGATCATGCATACAGGCACACTTTGAGGATATTAACTTTAATTTTTGTTGGTTCACAGCTAATTATAGGTTAGCATTAACTTGGTGTGTGTTGCTAACTTAGCTTTAGCCGAGTCACAACTGTGGCAGTGCTAATGTCGGTCTTTATACTGTCTCAGACAAAAAAAACCTTTTTCAAAACACTGGAGTCATGCAGACTTTCCCACTGATCATTTTTTAAAGGCCAGAGTTTAATTTTAAGTGTACTTTTTAAATAAAAGATTAATGGTGTGGCTATACTTACCAGTAATGATGAAAACAGGCGCGTATACGCGGATGAAAGAAGAAAAAAGAAAGGGGGTAGATCCACGCATCATAAACTCGACAGCTCCACCTTGTGGCCTGTTGACGAACCAACAGTGAAACGGACCAAAATAATTCCGTACACATTCGTGTTTTATGTTATTTTTCTTAGCTCAGCAAATAAAGTGAAGCAATTATCATTAGGCTACTAATAACAGGCTATAACAACTAGCCTTATTGCCCGTTATCCGCCAGGGCCATTTACCTCAGTGCCCAGACCTTTTATTGAAGGCAGGCTTTTATTTCTAAATCCCTCCGTTTATCTTTACACATAAGCGACCAAGTTCATCGTTCATTAGCCTAGTTCATCTTCATCTTCCTCACATGCTGTTCTCCTCCTGTCGGGCCAGGGTCTCTGTCTCCGTTGCGCTCCCATGCAAGTCAATCAGAGCAGTAGCGTGCGCTGCGCCTCCGGTCCCGACCGGGCTCCGGTGTCCGAACACGGAGCAGACCTGCTGTCCGACAGTGGCTGTCCCTCTGAAGCAGAGGATGAGGTCGGCTCGGGTCAGCTTCACTCCCGGGCTTCAAAGACAGTCCACAAAATTAGAAACAGCTTCTGATCATCGTTGTCAGTTTCTTCCAGGCGGCAGAGTTTTTCGTTTTGTTTATAGGCTGAACAACGCCCCTGGGCATGAGACCCGGCTGTTGGCCTAACTGAATATTATTAATAATACAATAATAATAATATTATATTAATAATAATAATAATAATAATAATAATATTATTGAGGAAATATCCTATTATAGCCTAAGCTTCAAATCAAATCTCCGCTCTCAGAAAATAGATCGACGTCCACGAGCCTAGAGAAATCTTGAAAATGAAACCAAGTCCCTATTTGTTCATACATAGGCCTACATAATAGCCTACCTACTGTCATTTTGAAGTTTACAGGCTATATATCAACGCATGTCCCAAGAAAGGATCACAGCGTGATCAACATCCACCACGAAAAAAGAAAGAAAAAAGTCATTATAGGAAAGTGGCCGATTAACGGAAATAATCCGGATGTTATGAGACCAAATTAAGATAAACAAAACACAAACAATCAACAAATTAAAATGATTCAAGCATGCAGTGCAGCCTTAAGTCATTTTCTCAATTTTTTTCACCATAAAAGCTGATATAAACCGAATCTTTACCATATCCCTGTCCAAAATGGAGACATCACGCCCAATTTAAACTAAAACAGAGATTAATTAGATTTGTGATCGATTTCCAAGTCAAATCAAACGAAATTAGAATGCTTTAAGAGCCAGCCACCATACGTTCTATCTATGCCAGCCACTAGCGTCACGTGACCACAGCTTCCAGGCTCAAAATTTAGTGTGATACATACGAATTATTGTGCACTACTTTTCGTATCTTTTTGTACGAAATGTGAATGAGAACAGCCTGCATGTGCATATACACACACACACAGGCACCACAATACTTCAAAGGCTATCCCCCGGTAACAGCACTGGGGTAATCAAAACAACAGTGTAGAGTTTAGGTAGGTGAGTGTGGGCCTAATTTTTCACAAGACAGACAGAGGATCAGACCAAAAGAAAAATGAAAAGGAGACAAATACAGAAAAAAGACAAGACATTCAAGCCAGAGACCTGATTTTGGAGGCCATGGATTCATCTGAGACAGAAAGTGCATCAGAGGAGATGTACTATCAGACTCTGACAAATGTGGTACTAGATGAGGAGGAAGATGAAAGAATGGAAGAAGAGGAAGATGAGAAAAAGAATGAAGAGATGAGAGAGGAGGATGACAATGACAATGTAGAGATGTTCCTGGAGATGCAAGAAGATAAGGAGGTGGAAGAAAGTAGTGTTGAACATGATGTGTATGTCTCTGACCCAAACTCCTCAGACACAGATGACATGCTTGATCGAGAATGGCTCCCAGGCCAAGGAACTGAGGAAGAGGATGACAATGAAGAACGAGAGGAGGAAGATGAGAGCCAAGGGGGGAGAGGAGGAGATGGAAATCATGATCGCTGATAATTTTGAGGTGAGGGAGACGGAACAGATGGTCTGGTGGTCAAAGGGCACTAGTAAAAATAAATTCAAGGACAGAATCTGTTGGCTTCCCATAAATTCAGAAACCTATCTGTACCAGCCACCCAAACGTGGTCCAGTGCAAGGTGTGAGCCTTTATGCCATCCACCACACAACAGACATCCTCAGCACATTTCATCTTTACCTCACTGAGGAAATGTATGACATTGTGATCAACATGACAAATCTGCAGGTAAAGTTGAAACTATTACACTTTTTAGATAAAAATAATATTGATGACTATAATACGTGTGCTCATAATAATTACATACTGTAGCCTACAATACTATAACATACTGTTCTATGTGCAGGGCCAAAGACTCATGCAGACTTGGCCACCTGTAGACAGAATAGAGATTCAGGCCTTCTTCGGCCTACTCCTCCAACGCGAGGTAATGATACTACAGTATACTGTATATCAAAATTACAGAAATGTAAAAATCATCTAAAATCATCCTTTCTTTCCTTCTATTTATTCATTCAGGAAGGCCTGGGAAAGCGTATTGTGATGGAGTTGACTGCAGGGCTCAAAGGAACTGTGACCGCCGACAACTTCTTCACCACATACTGTATGACCTCGGACAACGGCTGCTAAGGAGGGGGAAAAGCAAGCCGGAGCTCCCACCACAGCTCCTGGCAAATGAGAGAAGGGGTGATATACTCTCTACACTCTTTGATTTCACTAAAGACACAATGGTCTGCTCCTACATGCCAAAACCAAGAAAGCTGGTGGTACTCCTCAGCACCAGGCACCGGCAGCCAGTGGTGAGCGAGGCACACCACCAGAAGCCTCAGGTCAGCCTGGACTATAATCGGTGCAAGGGAGCAGTGGATAACCTTGACAAGGTATTCCTTACTCATTTTATTGTGCCTTTTCAAGTAGATTAGTTTCCATTTGAATTTATACTTTAATTTTTTATCATGCAGGTTATCGGCACCTAAACATGCCATAGGCAGACCGGAGGTGGCCAGTGACGTCTTCTCCAGAATGCTGGACATCTCCTGCTGGAATGGCTTCCTTGTTTGGACAGCCCTGTACCCAAAATGGGAAGTCAGGAAGACAACGCATACGTTCATTGATCTTTCTTTTTTATTTATTTAATGTATTCATTGTGTTCAAAATAAACAATTGATTCATTCATTGATAGGGATGGGAATCGAAAACCGGTTCCTCTTCGGAACCGGTTCCAACTTGGATCAATTCTTGGAATCGTGTGCGTGTCTGCTTTAACGATTCCCTTATCGATTCCGTTTGGTTCAGAAACTCGCGCATTAATTGATTAATGACGTTACGTAACGTTCCGTTAAAATCAATCTTCATTATAAATGAGGATGCTTAGTGTTTATATCCACATGTCACCGTTTGTTCTCACAAAATAAAGTTAGTGGCGTGTCTGTGTGGAGCGGAGCTGCTGACAGATGCAGCTGACAGTGACGTTTCCTCATCACTAACCTGTGAGCCAGAGCCACCCTCCGGTCCTCCCTCCCTCACGTCGTGAGGACAGGACAACGTCTCCTGAACAGGCTACATGTCTATTCTTTCTGTTTTTCTCTCTTTATTCTAACCACTTCCTTTCAGGTTTTGCTCGTAGCCAGGTGAAACGGTAGCTGCGCCCTGTGTCTTTTCTCTGGCGCGCTCTCTCTCTTTCGCTCGCTCACTCGCTCACTCCGCATAAAAACGAACGTTATGAAAACAATAACCTACAGATGCGTAAAAACCATGGAAACATTGTTAAATTCCTCCTGTGAGCACAGCTGCCCCACAGCCACAGTGGTCTAGTGTTAACCTGTCCAGGCAGGTCGGTCCTGTCAACTTTTTTAATGTCAGAGCCATTAATGCAGTGTTTTCAACCTTGGGGTTGGGACCCCATGTGGGGTCGCCTGGAATTCAAATGGGATCGCCTTAAATGTCTAGTAATTGATTAAAAATAAATAAATAAATAAACTAATTATTTTTCACAATCTTAAACAACTATATTCTTGATATATTCACTTTCTTGAATAAATCAAGATAAAATAAAATGCAGCATATACAAATATCTGAGCTTGCTCATCTTGAATGAGGGTCACCAGAAATTTGTGATGTCAAAAGGGGTCATGAGCCAAAAAAGGTTGGGAACCACTGCATTAATGCAAACAAACCCATTTCTCTTTTATTCCCTCACCCAATGAGAATCGATAAGAGAATCGATAAGGAATCGAATCGATAAGCAATATCGATAATGGAATCGGAATCGCTAAATTCTTATCAATACCCATCCCTATTCATTGATTCATTCATTCACTCATTCATTTATTTTAAATTTATTTCCAAGGTACACCTCTTTCGTTCACTACAATACATACAGTACTATGTTAATGTTGAGCTTAACAAGAGACTGAGGAACCATCATCACTCTCCAAATATCAGTCTTAAAAGACAACAAAACATACCAGTAGTACTGGAGTACATTCACAAAAAGGGAGAAAGATCCAGTTCTCCATTCAACCCTGGGTAATAGGTAGCCTTTAATGTATATATCCAGAATGACTCTCTTTGCAGGAGTCTTTTGAGTCTATCTCCATCCCTGATCTCAGTCCCAGGCAGAGGAGCTGGGGGTGGGAGATGAAGTGTGCCTCTAATGAGCTGGGATCCAAAGTGGCTCCTCGAGAAGACCCCCGCATCACTGTCTCTCCCGTAAGCTCCGATGTCGATGTATCTGAACTTGTACCTTGCATCACGGCCTGCCATTAACACTAGAACCGCCAACTTTATAATCCCCCTTGAAACGCCACAGCGGTCTCCCAGACGGTCACGTGTAATTACACTGTTTCCAGTCGCGAACAGTTCTGTAAGTGGAAAAAAACAAGATTTAATTTTTAGTAGTGTTAGTCCTTCTATGTTGTGTTGGGGTCTTGATTGGATGTGGTTGGGGGGGTAGTCTGAGTGATGTTACAGCACCGCCTGTTGCACCTGTATGGCAGACACGTCTGCCTACAGTTGAAAGTGACGCATCTGGACACGTGTGCTGCTCTCATGTCAAGAGTCATGTCGCTGTTCACTGGATTTTTAAAAATTTTTCTAGGTCAGTTTGTTATCAACTCCAGTGTTTTACAGTTGTTCTACCTGGATATTATGTAGATTAGGCTACACGCCCGTTATTACCGGACCAGACAGCAGCAGAGAGTATTATTATTACGTTATAATTCAATAATCATTATAAACAAGAGTGAGTATATATGGCGCTTTATTTCCAACACAGGCTAATCATGATCTAGTCTGTCCTGAGCCCACAAAATAAAGTTTGTTAAGTGTCCGCGCACCTCCGTTACATCTGCATGGAGCACACCTGCTTATGGTGTGCAGCTGACAGATGCAGCTTACAATTTCCTCATCACTACCTGAGCCACCATCCGATCCTCCCTCCCTCACGTCCCATTGCTGTCGGAAGATATAACTATTTAAGACTTATATTAACACAAAAATATCGCTTACTTCTGCTTTAAGAATTCATATTCAGGTCGGGAAATATTTAGAAAATAACCTACAGCTTATTAATGGTCTGACTTAAAATATATGAAAATGTGCTTCACCTTTTATGATTCCCAACTTTGCTGGTGTCAGTGGGGGCTTGGGCTCAGCGTGTTTGGTGGGGCACTCCTTTCCACCGACACTCCATCCCTTAAGGTTGGTTGTCCCCCAAATGGCCACAGCCAGCTATTTCACGAATATGGAGTCCTTAGTTGCACAATTGATTCGGCTCCACGCGTCTTCATTAAGGTGTCAGGGCCAATGTTTATCTGGAAACAATGATAATTAAGGATGCATTACTGCTACTGTTGTCATTTTGATCCCTAAAGAAAAATACCAACATTTTGGTAAAGTAGCTTGTTCAAAACCTGTTAATTAGCTAGATAGCTCTTTTAACATTGAACCAGCTAGTTGAACTAGCTTGTTTTCTCCCTTAAAAGTGCCAAATATACTGATTGTATGTCAGCTTAGTTTTGTCGTTTTAGACAAGATTATTTCCCCAAATGTTGGTTTTCTCCTTTAAAGTGGAAAAGAAGCACCCAGCCAATTTAACATAAGCCATTAAATGGATTTCCACTGTGCTAAAAATTAGGCAAACTAACACATGAGACACAAGCATTTGGGAGAAAATGGGAGTTGAAAATTGCAATTTTTTAGCTAGCCATCTTGTTGTTCAACAGTCAGTGACAAAACCACAAACTCATCCTTGAGCGCAATCCATATTGCAGCGCACACCTCCCTGACAATGCAGCTCACAGTTGCGGAACCCAGCTTGAAACTTGCTGGCAAAGCTTGCTGGCTGATTCCTGTAGCAAGAAAGCGCAGGGTGACAGCTAGCCTCTCTGCCACACTCACAGGCGCGCTGTGTGAGTTTTTGTGCTGGATGTGAGGCGCCACCCGGCGCAGCAAGTCATCAAATGCCCCAGCCGACATCCGGAAATATTGGAAATGGCGCTCGGTGTCAATAGATCGCATAGGAAGGACGACAGAAAAAAATTCTCTGTCCTCCAGTCGTGATGAATTTATCGGCCTTACCGACCACCGCCTCTTACGAGTCTGTTTTCTTTTATTTATGATGTACATTATCAAGATCTCCTCCAGTCTGCTGTCAGCAGGAGCGGCTGCAGCAGGATCGTGCCCGTGAAGTGGGGGAGAGAAAAAAAAGTTTTTGGTTTTTTTTTACTCTGTGGGAGATGTCCCACAATGGAGTGGGGGGGAAAGCAAGTGGGGCAGATCTGCCCAGTCCCTGAGCAGCGCACGTTATACAGACAAGCTAGAGTGTAAACAACGTCAGCCGGTTCAGCACCATGGACAGCTGCAGGGGGGGTTTGGAACAGCAGTGTTTCGGGGGGACGTTCGGAACAGTGGGGTTTCGAAACAGCGGTGTGTCAGAATGGAGAGCTGTCCCCGTGTGGCTGTTTTCCTCTACCGACTTGCTAGTTGTTCCGAGTATCGCATGGTGGCAAACCAATTCAGGATCCACAAGGCAACAGTGAAGAAATTCACGTACTGTTTTTCTAAGGGCAAACCCTGCCAAAGAGGAGGGTCTGGAGATCACAAGAAGGTTCGGAGTTGGTTAAGGCCCCGTTTACACGACAACGCTCGCGGATGAAAACGGCAAAATATTTAATTGGATGTGCCTTTCCTTTACACTGCGATGGCATTTCCGGGGCTTGGAAGTAGCTTGAGTGGAAATCTTAAAAACGGTCCGCCATCACGTCTCCGTGTAAAGGGTGAAAAGGCGGGGCGGTGCGTGACGCAGTGGTTAAAGCGGCCGCCCCATGTAGAGGCTACAGTCCTCAACGCAGGCATCCCTGTCATTCCCTCTCTCTCTGCCTCCCCCTTTCCTGTCTATCTATACTTTGCAAAGGCAAAAAGTAAAAAAAAAAAAAAAAAGGGGGGGGGGCCCGAAAACGCAAATCCTCTGCTCCGATGGCAATGACCTGTGGAGGGCACGGAGAGCAGCATAACGACGGCCGGCGTACAGCCTGCCGCAAATCAAGAGGAAGAAGAGGAATACACAGGTGTGCAGACTTGGTGGTGTTGAGTGTTGTGCAGCACGCTGCCACCTAGGCTCCTGGCGTGCACACAACATTGAATTACACAGACTTTTGGGTCACCGTATGCACACGGATTTCCACTCCAAAAACGCTTGTCTAAACGCGGAATAAAAAGTGAAGACGCAACGCTACTTTTGCGTTTTCTGTTCTGATCATTTCCGTATAAACGTAGGCTAATCAGCCCCAGGGAGAGCTCCCCAAACAACCCAAACCGATAGTGCTATAGCTATGCTATGTTGCAGTCAGTGTTGCCAACTTGCCGACTTTCTCGCTAAATCTGGCGACTTTCCGAACCCTCTTGGCGACTTTTATTTTGAAAAGCGACTAGCGACAAATCTAGCGACTTTTTCCGGTCCCGATTTCCGGGAAAAGCACGGACCGCTGCTGTCTACTTTTACTTTGAAAAGCGACAAATTTAGCGACTTCTTCCGGTCCCGATTTTCGGGAAAAGCACGTAGGGCCTACCGCTGCCGTCTTCAGCGAGCGGCGGCTTCCAGGAAACCCTCCCCCGTCCCAAGCACTCACAGACGGTCAGTCTCACATGTCACAGAGCTGCTCCTGCTTCTGCAGTCAGAGACCCGCACTGCTCCACGTCCAGGCTGCAAATGAGTCGCGCATGCGCAAAGCCGGCGCTGTTCCCGCCGTGGCTTTCAGGGCGGAATGATAATACAAATCTTTACTGTCACACAAAAAGAAAAAGGAAAAAAAGAAAAAGAATCACAGCATTTGACTCCCACAGCCTCAGCTCAGTCCTCTCCTTGTCTACTGTGTGTGTGCCTGTCTGACAGTTCTCTGTGTGCAACATGGCTCAATCTAAGCTGTATACTCAGAAATATAGAAAGGAGTGGGAATCAAACGCAGAATTTAAAGGTTGGTTGAAGCCATTTATTGGTGATGATACACGGGCATACTGTCTGTACTGTAAGGCAGACTTCTATGCCAAACTGTCGGACATAAAAAAAACACACAAAAACACATTCAAAAGGCAAAGCCTTACAACACTTCAACACAAAGCACGCTGCCATTTTTAAGTAAAAAAATTGACTCAGCAAAAAAGGCTGAAGCCACCATGGCTTTAGCCATTGCTGAACATTGTTCTATGTTGGCATGCGACCACATTGGGGAAGCATGTAGAGCTGCATTTTCGGATTCCACTGCTGCCACACACTTAAAAATGCACAGGACGAAGTGCACAGAAAAGATCAATGGTGTGCTAGCACCATACTTTCTAAAAAAGTTGGTCACAGATGTGGGTGACCAGAGTTTCAGCCTCCTCCTTGATGAGTCCACAGATGTAAGTGTGTCTAAGTACCTGGGTGTTGTGATAAGGTACTTCAGTGACACCAAACACACAATTGTCTCAACCTTTCTGGGGCTTGTTGAGTTGGAGGGAGGAGATGCCAGGTCTATAGCCCGAGCTGTTGTGGCTTTCCCGGAGAAGTGCTGTCTTAAAAAAGAGAAACTCCTGGGGATAGGGACTGACAATGCCTCTGTTATGACTAGGGGTGGGCAAAAATATCGATATAGCAATATATCGCGATACGTTCTCTTCCGATTCAATATCGATACTCAAAGTTTGAATATCGATTAAAAAAAAAAAAAAAAAAAATCATGTTTTTTAGACGGACTGTAAATCCAGTGCGACCTCCGCTCCGCTAGGTGTCGCTGTGCCGCTACCTCACTGCAAGGCGTTTGCACTCTTCTTCTCTTTTTTCCCCCGGCTGTTGCAGTGAGGCAGTGGAGCTGAAAAAAACAAAAAAAACCAAGCAAGCATGGCAGGTAACGTTAAACTAGAGACGCCCTCGAACTTTAAGGCAGATGTTTGGAAGTACTTTGGATTCCAAAGGAAAGGAGAGCACACAAGTGAGCTGGACAAAGACTACGCGCTTTGCAAACGCTGTTTCGCTCCCATTAGATATTCGGGCAACACAACAAACTTGCGAACTCATTTAGCAAGACACCACCCCGGCATATTTGTAGAGCCGCAGCCGCCGAAACCCGCCGACCCGAAGCAGACCACATTGGACCGTGCCAAAGTCCTCCCGTCCACTTCAGTTCGAGCCCGGGGGATCACGGAGGCGATGGTGCATTTCATTTGTAAAGATTTGCGCCCCTACAACGTTGTGGAGAACGCCGGCTTTCGGTGGATGATTCATACGTTGGAGCCGCGCTACGTGATGCCGCAGCGTAAGTACATGGCTAACGTAGCCGTGCCGAAAATATATGACGCGGTGAGGGAGACAGTAAAAGCAGCTCTAAGCTCTGCGCCGAGAGTCGCGCTGCCACATCACGAGCCACTGAGTCCTACATTACAATAACGGCGCACCACATTAATGAGGAATGGGAGCTGGTGACACACGTGTTGCAGACGAGGGCGATGTACGAGAGCCACACTGGCAGCAACATCGCTGCTCTACTGAGAAGCGCAGTGGAGGAATGGGGCTTACTAGATAAGGACCCAGCTGTGGTCACGGATAATGCGGCGAACATGACCCTCGCAGCAGGGTTAGCGGGCATGCTGCATTTTGGATGCTTCGCTCACATCCTCAATTTGGCTTCCCAGCGCGCACTTAAGTTACCAGCAGTCGCCATGTCTTAAAGGAAAAGCAAAAACTTATGACTGATACTGTGACCAGGTGGAACAGTGCACACGACATGCTCCAGCGCTTTCTTGAGCAACAGCCGGCCATCGCTGCTGCCCTGCTGTCAGGTGAAGTAAGAAAGTGTGTACCCTCACTGAAACAGACGTCACAGCTGCTGAAGAAATCGTGACAGTTATGAAGCCAATGAAGACTGCAACTGTTGCTATGGAAGAGGAGAAAACTCCAACACTATCAGCAGTTGCACCGGTCCATGCCCACCTGCTCAAAGATCTCCAAGTAAGCCCAAGTGATTCCAACTTGATAAAGGAAATTAAATCTGCCATATGCCAGGATCTTAAGAAGAGGTACTTGAACGAGGAGAGGGAGAGTCTTCATGTTTGTGCAGCTCTTGATCCCAGATTCAAGACACTGCCCTTCCTGTCCGAGGATGAACGCCAGGTCACCTATGCCAGGGTCATCACAGAGGCTGCAAGGTGCCAGGAGCCATTTCAGGTGAGCTAATCTATGGTATTAAATATGAAACTTCTTTAAATTGTCACAAGAATTTAAAAGAAAGAAATATGTAATTTTGACTTCCATATACATAGACAAATACTTATAAAAATTTACTCTACTATACAACTATACAAATATTATGCTCTAAGACAAATTAAAAAGTATAATACCTGAAGCTTAAAATGCATAAATGCAGATGTTGGTTAATATTTAAATTCAATTGACATGATTTTGTTGGCATTCTCTTGTCACTTTGTTGTATGGGCTTAAAATTCTTAATGTTAATTTCATATTATGTTTTTCAGCAGAGACTGGCTGGAAATGAGGAGACGGAGGAAGTGGTGATTGTGACTGAGAATGATGAGGAGGATGCAGTGCTGTGAGGATCCTGTGGAAGAGGAGACGGTTAACCCGCTGTCCACATCCAAAAAGAGATCAAGGGATTCTTGCAGCCTTGCAGACCTACTTGGTCAATCATATGCCTCGGGTCAGTATAGGAAATTTGAAGAACCCCTTCAGTCAAAAAAATAGGAGTATAGTGAAACTAACAACTTCAGCACATCTAAATAAATCCAAGGAAGCATTTTAGTGTTAATAACTGTACATTTATTATTCTACACCAGGCATCACCAAATGGCGGACCTCGGTCCGGACCCGGACCGAGTGATGGTTCGATCCGGACCCGAGACCAATCTCTAATAAGTTAACATTTTCCTGGAGCATTTTTTTCCGACGGGACAGCGGGCTCAGCTTTAGGTCAATACGGCAGCTTCACTCATTGAGCCAATCAGATCGTTTGTTTACCCTGCGCGGCCAGTGCGTCCGAGAGGGAAAGCGAAAGGAGACGGAGTGCAGCCTTGCTCCAAAATAAAAAAAAAAGTTGATGGGCGAGCCACCGGGCGTTTGTGGCCACCGCCGCCTTGGTTTAAGCGTGTGTGTGTCTGTGTGTGTGCGCGCGCGTGCGTGCGGGCAGTTCAGATGTGGGTCTCTTGCGCGCACAAACCCATTACTTTAATGTGCGCTCACAACCGAAAGCGACGCCGTAGCGGTGCGTATTCGGTGCACGTGCTTGTTTCCTGCTTCTCCGCCGGTGTTGTGTCAGACCCCGGTTCTCCCTCGGTCTGTAAACTTTTTCACGCGGAGCTCTGCCCCGTTTGAAAGGAGCAGGAAGCCCGTATGCAGAAAGACGTCGCCTCCGAGATGTAGAATGTGTGTTATAGAAGAGAAACACCTATTTCAGGACTACTGACTTGTATCACCAGAACAGAACAGAACAGACATATCCTGTGATTTTCAGCCTCCCTCCATATTTAATGGAGGGGGACAATGCAATGGCAGTGCAGCTATCAAGATGCTTTTGACACCTTGGCCTCAAAAAAAGAAAGAAAAAACGAGCACAAAACAAACAAAAAAACAAACAGGGAAAACCCCTTATTTATTCTGTCTTGTTCTTTTTAATTGAAATAGCCTACAGGCCTTAAATTAATTTGCCTGGGGGCTACTTTTATTCATGGTAAAAAAATAAAAATAAAAAAAAAAGCTAGTTGTTTACTATACAAGTGCACTATGTTAAATGTTTCCTGTGTTGAAAATTGACAATAGATATGAAAATACACTTGCACGTTGATTTTATTTAGGCTATAAGACACCATTTGGACTTTATAAGATTCGGACCTTTCACTTGGATGAAAATTTAGTAACTGGACCTCAATGAATTTTAATTGAATACCCCTGTTCTACACAGTGCTCAGCCATTAATCTGTTGCTCTTTTTCCCCTACTATTTTTTCTTACACTGCTTCAGGTACTACAAAGAAGTTGAAGATTCTGGAGGACCAGGCAGCAGAGGAGATGGAGAGGTTCAAGGAGGTTGCTCCAATGCCAATCAAAAAGGGTGCCAATCCACTGAACTGGTGGAAGGAGCATGAGACTGAATATCCTTTCCTGTCAACCCTTGCAAAGAGGTATCTGTGCATCCCAGGCACGAGTGTCTCTGCTGAGAGAATCTTCTCAACCGCAGGTGACATTATAACTGCACAGAGGAGTGCACTCAGCCCAGAACATGTGGATCAGATTATCTTTCTTCACAAAAATCTGAAAACAAAAGAAGTCAAGTACAAGTAGACCCATTCATGTATGAGTATCTTGGTTACAAATTTTGTTTTGTTTAAATACAAATATGCACACTTTTTTATTTTTCTCATACATTTCAGCTCAGTGTGTTCAGTAACATTATAGTGCTTCTGCAATATGTATGCATAGACATATTTTTACATACATTCAGTGAAGTGTTCAAACAGTGACACACAGTTCTTGTCCAGGGAGACAAGTGTGTGAACTTAATTTTGTCATTTAAGGTCAAAGGGAAGAAGCTGCACTTTATTTTGCATTTTCAATTTCAGTGTGTGTGACACACTGCATTTTATTTGGAGTATTTAATCTAAGTTCAGAAGAAACATGATGCACTGAGGTTTCAGTTCAGTTTCAGTGTGTGGACACTGACCCACACTGCACTTTGTGTCATTGTGCTCAGGGAGACTAAGAATAATGCACACTGCACTTTTCAATGTGTTTCAGACAGTGGGCCCTAGTTTCGTCGACCAGGTGAAGTCTAGCATCAGCGCAGCTTCGCCACGCCAACGGGGTGTGGCCCAGGTCCATTTCGCAAGTTTGCTGGGCCGCGCAGTCAGACTTAGACTAGCGCAACCCCTCCCCTCGTCCCTCCCACCGGCGCAAACGGTGAAGAGGGAGGAGAGGGGGCGGGAGGGAGACAGGAGGAGGAGAGAAAGGCGTGGAGTGGGTTTGACACAGCCGAGTCAGATCTTCACCAATCAAAGGAGCTCCTCTCCTCACCTTTAACTGCGCGGCGGGTGATGCGCGCTGCAAGTTTGTCATTTTATACTTGGACATGGACGGAGGAGACAGCGACGCCAGAGGCCGAACCTCTCCCAGGAGGAAACAGCTGTTTTGGTCCGGAGGTCCGAGCTCAGAGTGACCAATAATGAGTTTACTAATATACTTAACCAGGTTTGATCTGATATACTGAGAACCCCTACCCAATCTAAGAAACAACTAATACACTAATAAAGAAACTCACATTTATTCAAACCCTATGTAAGCAAGATGACAGGTGTACACTAATCACAACATAAACACAGACCATGTGGATTAAATCAGCGTAAAGGACTCGCGCTCTCTCTCTCCCTCCCTCTCTCTCTCTCTCTCTCTGTCCGTCTCTTTTTTTCTCTTTTTTTTCTGTGATGAGATGCTGAGTATACTGTAGTAGGCTATATACTGACTATCTGATACCGAGGCTGTTGTGGTGGACTAAGAGAGATGATGATTTGTGTTTTGTTTTTCATTACGGCTGCGTGATGCGGTCGCTCTCCGCTAATGAATTAATAAGTAAATAAATAAATAAATAAATACAGCGATCATCACAAGGGCAGAGTGGTATCTCAACACGGCAGCGACATGCAGTCATCCACCCTCAGTCCTGCTTTTGGGACATCCACAGCTGCTTTTCAGTGCCAGTTCGTCCCTGCTGTGTTAATTCAGGTGGAGTTTCCATTGCGCGTGCCACAGCCTTTGATCTCTGCTTTGATCTGACGTCAGATGTGACGGGACAATCTATATAGATATAAATTCACGTGTTGATTCCGTTAGTTGCATTAAATAGTGGTTATTGTGGATATTTATTGCATTGAAATGTGCCTGGAACTGTGGAAATCTGCCTGTGAGGTCTTGGTGACGTGTGTGCACTGCAGGTCAGTCAGCCAAACTTCCACTGCACCTGCTGCGCTTCGCCCTGCGCTGAGACTAGACCTGGTTGGAGGTGGCGAGCTTTCAGCGCAACCTCGGCGGGACATTTTCGGACAAAACTTCCACTGCACCAAGCTGAATCTGTGACGCCTCCCCCTGCTGCGCGGCCACGCCTATCTCAGCGCAGCGCGATCTGCCAATCTTCCAATCTGACTTTGCGCTAGGCTGCGCTGGTCGAAACTTGCATTAGACCGGCTGCGCTACCTTGCGCCACCTGCGCTGCGCCAGCAAACTAGGGCCCAGTGTGTTGTTCATGCAAATATGTTGTAACTTGTGCTTGTATAGTTACAATAAAATGGCATGGGTAACTTGAATTACATTTGCCTCAGTTTGTTCCGTGAATTATCACTATCATCTGATGTACATACAACTCAGATTTTAAGATGCATAATGCATTTTACATTTTTCAGTGAACTATGTAGAATATGTCAATATATCGCATGTATCGCATGTATCGCAATGTATTGCATGTATGGCAAAAAATTTGAATATCGCAATATCGTATCGTGACTCAAGTATCGTGATGCGTATCGTATCGTGAGGTCCTTGGCAATACCCAGCCCTAGTTATGACAGGGATTAACAATGGGGTCCATAAAGTACTGAAGGAGGAGTATGGCCTCAAAGATCTGGTTCTCATTCGCTGTGTGTGTCACTCTCTGCAGCTTGCTGTAAGTCATGCTTCCAATGACACCCTCCCTCGTAGTGTGGAGTACTTGGTACGGGAGACGTACAACTGGTTTTCAGTGTCTCCAGCGCAGAGAGGCCTGTGTATGAGACCATCAACTGTGGGGAGAAACCCTTACAGATAACTAAGGTGTGTGCTACATGTTGGTTGTCAATTGAACCAGCGGTTTCGCGTATTTTGGATCAGTGGGAAGCACTGAAACTGCATTTTGCACTGACCAAATCTAGCGAACACTGCTACATGGCTGAGGTGTTATACTCGATGTACAGCGATCCTCAGAACATACTGTATCTCACCTTTTCTGCCATGAAGGCTTTTGAGGGAGATCAGGTGGATCCCCTCAAACTGCTGGACACCTTGGTTGGCCTAATAAAATCAGTCAGTAGCAGGGTACTGAATCCGCTGTCAAAAATTGATGTTCTGAAACAGCCTATTGACGGACACATTAGTCCTAAACCATATCTTGGTTAACTTTTTGAGTCAAAGGCAGCTGAACTCAACCTTGCCCGTGAGGAGACAGACAATGTCCGGAAGCGGTGCATCGCCTTTACCATCTCCCTCACTCATGAGCTGAGAGTGAGACTGCCAGACAACATTGATACACTGCAGTTCATGTCAGTGTTCAATGTAGGGGAAACTCTCAAGCACAGCAAGAGCCTGGGAGAAATGGAGAAAATAGCCAAGCTCCTTGGCTACGCTCCTGCTGTGATTGACAGTATTATCCAGCAATGGCGTGTCATCCATCTCAGCAAGTGGGACGAAACGACAAGCACAGTAGGCTTCTGGAGTGAGGTTAGGAAGTTCAGGGATGCGGCTGGATTTAACCTATTTCAAGAACTTGCCATGGCTGCTGTGTCTGTGTTGTCCTTGCCAAACTCTAATGCTGAAGTCGAGCGTTTATTCAGCCAGATGAGTGTGGTAAAAATCAAACTGAAAAATCGAATGTCCTTGCACACCCGTAACTCCATCCTGTACGTCAGATATGGTCTGAAGCTGTGTGGTGAGACTTGCTATGAGCACAAGTTGCCTGATGATGTTTTGCAGCTTTTTGGCACATCAGCTGCTTATTCATTTAAGGCAGGCCCCTCTGTTGCTGAACCTGCCACAGAAAGCCTTGACCAGAGTGAAGATGACATACTCTTTCTGTGAGCCAGCACAGCATACGGGGGGTCTGGAAAAAAACACAACAACAACAATAAATCAGAATTAAGTCATTATTCTGTCATTTGCTACTGTCTCATTTAATTGTCTCTGTTAATGTTGCCAGTTAAAATCCTTTATAAACCTACAAAAAAATGTATAAAATGTTATTATGTTCATGTTTCAGTGTGACTTGTAGGCTAGAAACTAAACCAAACTTAAGAAGAAAAACAAAGGAGAAAAAAATCTAAAAAAAAAATAAAAATAAAAACAAAAAACAAACAAAAAATGTTGTCATCATTTTGTCTTTGACAGGTTTTTCCTATTGTCTCATTTACCGGTAACTGTTTTTGTTAATGTTGCAAAATTAAAATCCTTTAGGCTACAAAAAAGTTTACAATGTTATTTGTTAGGCCTATCATGGGAAAAATGTTCCTTCTTTAGTGTGCCTTATAGGCTAAAAACTAAACAAAACTCAAAAAAAAAATCTAAAAACAAAAAACAAAACAAAAAACTAAGTAACTCTGCCAGAGTGTCTTTTTTGGGTCACTTTGCCGGTCCCAAGCCCGATGAAGGAGGAAGGTTCCAATATTTTACAAAAGCAAAAGCCTACAGGACAAAATTAATTTACTGTAAATCTCAAATCTAGACGCTGGTCTCCCGCATGGGCGCGGATTCATGGTTTTGCCCGTGCAACGCTGGGGAAATGCTCTGGGAAACGCTGTTCACGCTGTGGAAATGCTCTGACTTGAATGCAGCGAGGAGAACAGCGCGTGAGGAAGATGAAGATGAGCTACTGAACGACGAGGAGGGATTTAGAAATAAAAGCCTCCCTAAGATAAAAGCTTGCCTCAAATAAAGGCCGTCGGCCGTAGCCTATATGTCAAACTGAGCTGTCAGATGCAGCCTGACTCCGTATGCCAGATGCCAGGCTGCTGTATGGAGCAGGCAGGCTGCATCACATCAAAAGCATAGATCTATGTATTAAAGCAGAAGTAAGTGGTCCAGTCGTTTTCGCTAATGCTGCGTTCCAGGCAGGCTTTTGAAATCGTAAATTACAGCTTCAAGTCACAACTTACGACTTTGTAGCGTTTCAGGCAACCCACTCGTGTTTTTCCGACCTGTTTTACCTGTGAAAGTCACTATAACGGCCACTCGTAACTTCCGACTGGTGAACTCGTACCAGATCGAACTGGTACGACTTCACGGTCGGAAAAAGAGTTTCCTTGAACGCACCATAACAGTTCTCGTCCCTACGTCGCCACATTCACGGCGTTCCTTGGCTGCACACACAGCCCTGCATGCCGTTCTCTCTCCTCATTGGATAAAAACTGTAGGATACGATAAATGTTTTCTCCTCGACTCAGAGCAGAGCAGAGTGACTGACAGACCCGTGTTTCAGTCCAAACACTCTATGTAAGTGATTGCTGTCGGAAGATATAACTATTTAAGACTTATATTAACACAAATATATCACTTACTTCTGCTTTAACCTGTGAGATAAATATCTCACAAGCACCTAATTCTCGGCCCTACTGCTGCCAAAAAAAAAAAAAAAAAGGAAGCATGCATTATTCGACCCGAACCCGCGTCAGGTCGAGTCAGTAGGGCCCGATGACGAGAACTCCGACTGACCCAAGGAAAGTGCCAGAGACTAGTCTATTACAGCCTATATGGCCGGAGCACACATTTAATTTATTACAAGATTAATCGGTGCTGATTAAACTGATCCGACTCTCTTACTCTTTTAAACAGTAACAACACAATAATATTAGGGAATTTCCCCCATTTTTTGCTGAGCATTAGGCCTAGATTTGTTCAAAATTAGCCTAAATAAAAGCATGTCCCATAGGCGCCTGTCTAGTCCTATTTTGAATTAACAGTCACATCATGTTGGTAAAAAAAAAAAAAGGAAAAAAAGCATTAGTTATTATGAGATGCGATGGCCTATTTCAATGGCAAAAAATTAAATTAAATTATAATAAATAACAACAAACAAAGCAAGAATCGAAAGAATAAAGGTTGTGTTACTTATACATATATTTAGGGTGTTTTTACTCACTTTTCTGTCTCTCCCACGTCGACGACTCTCTCCAACAGCGTTAATTACACCCAGATGGTCAATTAGCCTATTTCAATGGCAAAAAATTAAATTAAAATTAAATAAATAAATACAAACAAAGCAAAAATCAAAAGAATAAAGTTAATGGTACTTATACATATATTTAGGGTGTTTTAACTCACTTTTTGTCTCCCCCACGTCAACGATTCTTTCCAACAGCGTTAATTACATCCAGATGACCAATTATGCAAATTAGGCATACAGACGCCATGACGTCGTAACGTCATGATGTCATTTAGCGACTTATAGCGGCTTTTCGGACAGCCAATAGCGACTTCCCTTCCTGAGGAGTTGGCAACACTGGTTGCAGTTTGTTTGTCAAATTAACCTGTCACCTTCAGCACCACGGACAGCTTTTTTTCATCTCTGTTTACCAGCTTTTTTTCCATCTCTGTTTACATTATGGACATCCACATAGTACACATTTTCATGGTTGCTCTGATTATGCTGTTGAAGCAGCAGCTCGATATTTACATGTTCCTGCTTCGTTTCCGTCAGTTGAGGAGGAGGAGAAGGGAGTTATAGTACCGGCAGAAGGGAGGCAGAGGACCAACGGTTAACGTTAACGTTAAACCAACGGTTGCTCTACCTCAGCCCACTGCCAAATCCCACCTGCAAAGCCAAAGAGCAGTGGATGAAAGTCCGAAGCAAGGACTGGTGGAGCCGGATCGTCCTGGCTTAGTTCACGTATGTGGAGTGGAGGGAGAATTTCCGCATGACCCATGCGTCTTTTACGAAGCTGTGTGGCCTGGTGGGGGACTTAATGTCTCCCGAAGAGACCTGTATCTGTGGGCCCATCCCTTTCCGCATTGCCATTGTCCTCTACCGACTCAGTAGTTGTGGTGAATATCGGATGGTGGCAAACCAATTTGGAGTTCACAAGGCGACAGTGAAGAAATTCACATATTGTTTCTGTAAAGGCATGGTTGAAGGGGGACTACTGAAATCCCTGATAAAAATGCCAAATGAGGAGGAGGCACTCGAGATATCAAGAAGGTTCGAGGCCTCACATAACATCCCCCAGATTTTTGGACTGATAGTAGTATTCTCTTTGACTTTCCTTTGAATAACCCTCATAAACCGATGCGTTTTGAAAATGTTTAGTAACTACTAGGTTATAAGGAGAAGAAACGTGTTTTAATGCAGCTGATTGCTGCTCATAGGTGCGTATCTATATTGAGTACTGTTAGTCATGATACTGCACTTATTTCACTGGACTAACCTAAAAATGCAGGAAGGCTACACACACAGCCACACAACTACACGCATATACACACACACCTGTCTGTCACTATAAACAACAGCCGTAAAAGTATCAGATGGGGCGTTGCTCAGTAACTTGGTAGAGCACCCGCCCCATGTGTTGAGGCCATAGTCCTCACTGCAGGCGACCCCGGTTCGAATCCCGTGCCGAGCGGCCCTATCCTGCGTATCATTCCCCCTCTCTGTGCCTCCCATTTCCTGTCTCTCAACAATTATGTCAATTAAAGGTGAAAAAGCCCCTAAAAATATATACATAAAAGCATTTTGCGTTAACGCGTTAACTTTGACAGCCTTACTTCTTACGCCAGATGCGGGCCGAATGTAGGGGGGGCCGGGCCGGGAGTTTGAGACCCCTGTTTTAGAGGTTTACTGCTGGCTGGTTAAATTCTTTTTAGGAGATTAATGTTGGTCTCATTGATGAAATTTAACAACTGTGGCAGTGGCATTAGGTTGTTTGAATGAAAAGTGAGCAGGGCTGCCTCTGGGCTACGTACTGAAATCACCACATTTACGTAAATAAATGTTTTTCAATGAACCAATCAGTCTACAATAAATTTGATTTTGTTAAGTAACATGGTTACTGTACACGGCAATTATTACCACTTTCTGACTTAAAATTGGTATCTTGCTGTGCACTGCAGCCATAGAAAGAGACGTGGTAGGAGTGTTCTCGCGCAGAGGGGCCGGCCTAACTCCCGCCGTTACGTCACCACAGGAGCTGAGTCTGAACAGCCTGTATGAGCACCGTTTTACCAGTGGGTGGGCTGCAGAGTTGATGCAGGAATCATCTGCTTTCCTCATTCTAGGAGTTGGTAGGCTCACGCCGGATTTCCACCGGGAGTGTCAGCGCCGCGGAAAGGTTGTGCCACGGTTTTGCTCCGTTCTCTGCCCACGTCAATCCCCACCGGACGTGTAACAGCAGCGCAGCACTGCCTTGCAAGCCGGCCATATTCACGCAAGATCACACAAGAATACGGAACCTGTTTGTTCCACTTCCACAATCAGTCGCTTGTCGTCTATCGGGCTGACTCTCCGAGACCCTCTGGTAGCACCGGTAATGATGTAAAGTTGATGTGAAGCTGTATGGCGTGCGTATTGTGTTTTATTTTGAAAGGGGGCGGAAGTGTTTTACTTTGAAACTGTGTCAGACTTTCTGTATGGTGCAATCTGCTCTGTTGAGCTTGATGCGATTTAAAAACGGCCACGGCAAAAATAGAACTGCTACGGATTGATAGCGCTGCGGTGCGGAGAGCCGCTTCTGGGACGCACAGCAACACTGACGTTCCGCGGCGCTGACGTTGCTGGTGGAAATCAGGGGTCAGGGAGGACAAGTTTGTATGTAGAGACCAGAAAAAACACGTTTTTCATAATATGGGACCTTTAAGGCCAATGATTTCTCCTCAGAGTCAGGCAGAGGTCAGCCACTGCCTCTTGCTATGTCTGATTATTTGTACTGTTTTATTGTTTGTGCTCCATACCACTTGCATGGTCGTGAGAAAAATAAAGTAAAAAGTTAAGGAGGTCTTTTATTTGTATGTATTTATTTATTCTTTTATTTTTCTAGCCTGTCTTTTTTTTATTTTTTATCTCAGCTTATATTGTTGGCATATGAGCCAGAATTGGAAATTAAAAATCAGGTTATTTGACTGAAAAAGATTTGTAAAACATTTTGTTTACAATGCGTGTTTTGTTTCCACAGATTTCAGAGAGTGAAGAACAGGATGTCCAACTGGCCCCCCAGGACACTGAACCACCAGCCCCCAAAAGAGGGAGACAAGTGCCACCCACTCCTAATCTGACTGCGTATTAGCAAACAATAATCAACACACTCAGTAACCATAAAGAACCTGATGAGGATGAGCACTTTTTGCTGTCCCTTGCATCATTAATGAGAAGACTGTCTAATCGAGAAAAAAAAAGCTCAAGTCTGTCTGAAAATACAACAAATTCTCTCCAAACTTGAATTTGAAACTGATAATTAACACACACCATTACTCCTACTCAAACACTTCTTTTGTTGTTGGCCAGGGAAGCCGGTGCTTCGCTTGGTGGAGAAGCGGTCCAAGGAGGGAACTGTTGCCACTCATAGCTCATCATGTCAAAAGGGGCTCATGTGTCATCAGTGATGAGGGGCGAGCATATCGAAATGCTCTGCCTCAGCTGGGATACAGGCATTTCACAGTAAATCACAGTGTCTCCTATGTCAGTGCTGAGACAGGGGCCCACACCCAGCACATTGAAAGAGCATGGAGGTCATATAAAGAGACAGTATGGAGATTAAGGGGAAACCACACTGAGCAGCAGCTTATAGACCACCTTTATGTCATCAAGTGGCACGCGTGGCTTGGAGAAAAGCATCGACATGGTCCACTAGGCAGACTACTCCATGACATGAGACAGAAAGACAGGTAGACTAACAGGCAGTGGGGGGACTGACAAGGTAGAGACTGGCAGGGATAGTCTGACAGACAGTGATGAGACTGACAGGTGGAGACAGACTGACGGGGATAGACTGACAGACAGTGTGGATAGACGGACTGACAGTGTGGAGACAGACTGACAGTGGAGAGACTGACAGACACTTCTATTTTCACGCCCCCTCAGCACATGTTATTTGTTCTATGTTCTTTACTAAATAAGAGGTCAGATGTTGATGTTGTGTCAAAATTCTCCTCTGTGTGAGTTTAGATCTTATCTTACATCTGTTTTTATGTGTTTAAAATAAAAGGTGTAAAATGCTTTATATGTTATTGCTTCATTGCACAAGAGGATGAAGACTTAAATCGAGGCATTGAGAGAGCAACTTCAAACTCTCCATCTGAAAAACTCTTTTGGACTTAAGCAGTTTGCCTCGTCACCTGAGGACATTAGATTTTACACCAGGTAAGATGTACTGTACAATCCCACTAGTGTTACCTTTGTGTTTCAGTGTTGGACAGTAACTATATGTAAATTAAATACCCTGCAGTACCACAACTTACTTTTATTGAGGTGGCAACAGTAAGCCACATCATTGTCACGTGGGCCAACTTTCTTTACAGCCTGCTGGGCTCTGTCTGTTTTTGGATTCATCCTGCAGTTGGTTCAAGCAAATCTTCCACCTGAGTTCAGTGCATACAGTAGGGCTTTGACATCAAACTTCGATATTTGAATATAATTTGAATATTAAAAAAAAAAAAAAAAAGATATTCCAACAAATATCGGGCAGCTTCTAAATATTCAAACTTGCAATAAGCATTATTTTTGGTAAATGTGTTTGCCTGAAAACGTAGTTTTTAATCCAGATTAGAGGCTTTTTTTTCACGTCCTTTGCGAGGCCTCCCCTATGCCTGTCAAGCAAAAGCGACCGTATCGCTGGCACGCTTCATTTGCGAAGATATGGGGCCAATTACCATTATATATGGCACTGGCTTTCAAAACCTCATCCATTATCTTGAGCCGGCACTCAAGATCCCCTGCTACAGGGCCATGGATGGTAAAATAACCAAGCTGTACGACACAACCAAAAGTAACATAAGGGAAATGCTGCGTGGAGAAAAGAGTTCACTGACCACTGATGGGTGGACTTCGTTAGCTACGGAGTCTTTCGTTACAGTGTACCTCATGCAATCCAAACAGAAGCTTCTTGGTGTCAAACCACTCCAGCTAATCAACGACTGCCCCACACGCTGGAACAGTACATACGATATGATCTGCAGAGCAGCAGATCAACAGGCTCCTGTTGCTGCGGTGATAATCAGTCCCTCCAGGAATTCGCGATGTTGCGATTGCAAAAATTAACGCAAATTCAGCCAATCCCTACAAATTTTTGCGATCTTGCAATTTTGTACAATCACCGCAACTTTTCCGCAAATTGGACCAATTGTCGGTGCTTTCCACGAGTTACACAGCAGAGAGTGCGAGTCTGGACGGAGCGGTGGTTGAAAGTGAGTCCACGGAGGAACGGTGTGGCTGGGCTGACGGCAAGAAACTTGATACAACGTGCACAAAGTGATAAGTAAAGGAACACAAGCTGAGTTGAACGTGTTGAGTGTGTGAGTTGTCCTGGTTGACCACCCGAGGCTCAGGCTGTGTCAACCCCGCAGCACTCGCCGAGGGGGAATCCAGTGAGTGCGCCACTGCAGGGCCGGAGCGGAGCAGCCGGCGGCCAGGTGCCCCTCCCCCCATCCTAAGGCCCTGGCCCTGGACTTGAGTAGCCACCCTCCCCTTTTTATTCAAAGACTGGACTGTTTTAATGGCATTTTAAAACAGTTCTTTTACCACGATTTTAGCACAGGGTGTCCGCGGGGTTTTAAAAAGTATTAAAAAGTGATAAATCAAAAAAGCAAAATTTAATGGCCTTAAAAAGTGATAAATTTGGTCCAAAGGTATTAATTTGAAAGAATAGGTATTATTTTTTTTCTTTTGGACAATGACTGGTTTTATTTTGATGAAATAGGCGTAATAAAATAAATAAAGCATTACTTGCTTGCCTTGCGCCGCTACTTAAAAAAAAAAAGGAGTGATATTGACGTCATATCAATTCATTGGCCGCTAGAAATCTAAAATCGTCTTCGCGCGCATAGTTGTCAGGCGGATAGAAGTGCTAGTGAATCTCTTCGGATTTTAGCGTGTGGCAAAACGTTTCGAATATGGGAAAATGCAAGTTTGCAGAAGACTTAAATTGAGATGACAGGCGCCTTGATGTAGCCTATGTGTGTGTCAATGTAGATGCACGTCACGCGCCGCACATCCGATGTGCTCTTTTTTCATGCACTCGCGGCTCACAGCTCCATGAACCTTCTACCGCCAGCCCGGTGTTTAGTCGGACCGGGTCCGGGTCTGCTCCGTTTTGAAAGGAAGCCCCGAAGCGCTACAGATACAGACACCTGCAGCAGCTGCAGCTTCTACTGAGAGCTGAGGTCAGATGGAACGCACGTGAGACACAGACCGGCGGTGCAGATGTGCGGACATTGTTGAAACTTTTCACACTGATGTAAAAAAAAAAAAGACATATATATGGCCTACCACTGTGTTCTGTGACGGTAGAGACAGAACCAGGTATTTATTTAAAGAGTTAGTGAGGTGAGTTGGGTGAGGGAGGGAGGTGAGGAAGGAAGACGGAGCGAGGCAAACTGGGTGAGGGAGGGAGGTGGAGTTAGGTGAGCGAGTGGGGGGGGGGGGGGTGGGGGGGGGCAGGTGAGGGTGGGATCAGGGGAGAGAGGCTGGTGATTGAGAAAGGCATGATAAGATATTTTATTTTTGATCAAATGTTCCTGATGACTTATGGATGATGCCCTGTTGTGCAACCGAGTCTCCTGGGTAATGGTAATGATGTAAGTAAGTGTTGGATGATAAAATCTATGTACATGTCATAAAATCTTTCTGATTGATACTTGGTGCAACTCGATGTCGTGGTGGTATTAAAAAAAATCTGAAGGTAGTGAAAAAAGGTATTAAATGGTAGTAAATTGACTCAAAGATTTGTGTATATACCCTGTAGCACTAGTGCCCTCCCCTGGAGCTGTGACACGTCAGCTCCAGGCTCCCTGAAACTGCCAGTTTGAGTCTGCCATTGATTCACAGCAGTTTGAAGGCAGAAAAACTCAGAAATGCAATTTTGCACTTCCTTTTCTGCTGATATGTGCTCGAACACAAGAAAAATGCCACAGGAACATGTGAAAAGCTCAAAAAACACGATTTTCACGGGAGTGGGTCTTTAAACAGACATTTTAATTAAAACAAAAGTAAAACAACTTACAACTCTATGTAATTTTCCTGTGCCTTTCTTGACAAGTGAAAAATTGCTGGTATAACAGGACCTCACATTATTTTGTGATATTTCAAAATTTTTAATTTTCCTTTGATTTTTAATTATTCAGAACAAAAATGCAACTTTCGCTGTCTCCTGCAATTTAATCGCAACAAAAGCGCTTAAAACATCGCAACATGCACCGCAATTTTTTTTCAAAATGTGGCCGCAAAATCAGGCATTTTAGGCCGCAACAATCACAAAAAAAGCCCGCGAAATCCTGGAGGGACTGGATAATGGAAAAAAAGCTCAGCTGTTTGGAGCTCACCAGCTCGGAGTGGAGCCTGATGGAAAAGGTCGGTAATTTTGACAAATCATGAAACTAATCAGTCCCTCCAGGAATTTGCGATGTTGCAATCTCAACAATTAACGCACATTCAACCAATCCCCGCAAATTTTTGTGATCTTGCAATTTTGTACTATCACCGCAACTTTTTCGCAAATTGGACCAATCATCGGTGCTTTCCGTGAGTGGACGGAGCAGTGGTTGAAAGTGAGTCCACGGAGGAACGGCGTGGCTGGGCTGACGGCAAGAAAGTTGACATAATGTGCACAAAGTGGTAAGTAAAGGAACGTGAGCTGAGTTGAACGTGTTGAGTGTGTGAGCTGTCCTCCTGGTTGACCGCCCAAGGCTGTGTCCCTCGCAGCACTCGTCGAGAGAGAATCCAGTACGCCACCCGCAGGGCCGGAGTGGAGCAGCCAGCGGCCAGGATCCCCTTCGCCCATCCTAAGGCCCTGGCCCTGGGCTTGAGTAGCCACCCTCCCCTTTTTATTCAAAGACTGGACTGTTTTACTGGGATTTAAAACAGTTGTTTTACAGCAATTTTTTAAAAGTCAAACAACTTTTTCATCACTGCATCTTGCACAAACTGCAGATTATATGTAGATTATATTAAATATAAAAATATTAACATATTGGTTATCGGTATCAGTATTGGCCATGAGAAGCAGGAAATTATCAGTTATCGGTATGGGTTGAAATTTTTCATATTGTGCATCACTGAATGGTAGAATATTTTTTATAATGGTTCACGGGAACCACGGCTTCGGCTGCAGCTTTCCACACATGGAGTCCAAATGATAAGGGTAACTGTTTATTTTGTGGGAGGGGTGAGCATAAATCTTCCGAGTGATTCACTGTTGATATCAGAAGAGATAAATTGAAACAATTTGGCAGATGTTTTATACACTACTCACAAAAAAGTTATGGATGTTCGGCTTTTAGGTAAAATTTCAGAATGCACCTAAAATGCACTAGGCCTAGCCTTTACCAGTCCCTCCAGGAATTTGGACCAATCGTCGGTGCTTTCCGCAAGTTAAGGTCTTCGCACCATGGATGTATTATATTAACTGGATACCGGACCGGAAAATGGCCGCCGTTCATTTCAATGGAAGTTGCTCGCCTGGCGCATACGCCGAAAAAGTTTCTGACTTCCGGGTTTACTTCCGCGTTATGCGGCCCATAGAGCATGCGCAGTTGAGTCACCCCCCATAATGCTCTGCGGCCTCCCATCATGCCCTGGGGCAATGAGAACGAGCAACCGCCGTTCTAGTTTTGGCGCTGCGCGTTCATGTATGTGTTACTTGTGGATTTAAGGAATGAGTATTAAGACTTTTACAGGACTCACACGGACTTTAAAACAAAGATAATGATTTAAAAAGTAAGACGGCTGATCGTAGGTTTACTACGGTCGTTTATATGATCGTTAAATCGTTTTGACAGTTAATTAATATACGATGTTACACTGAAAACGAGTTAGTCCGAACCTGTAAGCTTAAATCACAATGGAAAATAAATCATAATTAACTGTATTTTTGTTAAACATGACAGAGATGACCACAGAACACCTCAAATAATGTAATGAGGCTTTACTCTTACCTTTTTTATATTGAATAGTATATTTAACTTGCTGCACAGTTCACCAGTTGTATCTACAGGATGTTCAGGGTGTCCGCGGGGTTTTAAAAAGTATTAAAAAGTGATAAATCAAAAAAGCAAAATTTAATGGCCTTAAAAAGTGATAAATTTGGTCCAAAGGTATTAATTTTAAAGAATAGGTTTTTTTTTTTTTTCTTTTGGACAATGACTGGTTTTATTTTGATGAAATAGGCGTAATAAAATAAATAAAGCATTACTTGCTTGCGCCGCTACTTCAAAAAAAAAAGGAATGATATTTACGTCATATCAATTCATTGTATTCATTGGCCGCTAGAAATCTAAAATCATCTTCGCGCGCATAGTTGTCAGGCGGATAGAAGTGCTAGTGAATCTCTTCGGATTTTAACGTGTGGCAAAACGTTTCGAATATGGGAAAATGCAAGTTTGCAGAAGACTTAAATTGAGATGACAGGCGCCTTGATGTAGCCTATGTGTGTGTCAATGTAGATGCACGTCACGCGCCGCACATCCGATGTGCTCTTTTTTCATGCACTCGCGGCTCACAGCTCCATGAACCTTCTACCGCCAGCCCGGTGTTTAGTCGGACCGGGTCCGGGTCTGCTCCGTTTGGAAGCCCCGAAGCGCTACAGATACAGACACCTGCAGCAGCTGCAGCTTCTACTGAGAGCTGAGGTCAGATGGAACGCACGTGAGACACAGACCGACGGTGCAGATGTGCGGACATTGTTGAAACTTTTCACACTGATGTTGATGGTGATAGAGTCTTGATAAACATATCGGACAGCTTTTATTTTGAAACGACACGCGGGAAGTTATCTGATGTATCGGTGGAACGCAGAAAACTATGATGACAGGCGCCTTGGATAAGCGTGTGTGTGTGCATCGGGGCCATTCAGCTGTAGCGTCTTTTGCTCACATACTTTCAATGTGGGCGCGAGTTATGCACGCGCCGCGCCGCACATTCGCCGTGCTTGTTTTTTCATGCACGTTCGCGGCACACAGCTCCATACCTGCTTCTACCGCTGGTGTTCTGTCAGACCGGTTCTGCTCCGTTTGAAAGGCGAAGGAAGAACGTATGTGGAAAGACGTGATACACACTCATTTTATGTGCTGTGATTTTCAACCCCCAGGCTACATACAATGCTGTGAAAAAGTATTTTCCCCTCCTGATTTCTTACTCAAACTTGTTATTAGTCATCAAACAACTTTTAATAGCCTAGACAAAGATGACCGAAGTACGGTAAATATAAAATGCACTTTTTAAATTATGATTTCATTTATTAAGGGGAAAAAAGCTATGCAAACCTACCTGATCCTATGTGAAAAAGTAATTGCCCCCTCTTGTTAAATCATGAACTAACTTTGATAAACCTTTTTATTTTTTTTGGAAAGCTGGTTCAATTTCACTCTTCACATCCAGGCTCCAGTGATCCATGGTGAGAGCCTTTATCCACTAATGGAGAAAGCTTGGAACAGTGGTGAAAACCTTCCCAAGATGGCTGCCCCATCAAAATATTATACAAATAAATAAAAACATTGTGTGACAAATCTGCAAAAAAGTAAGAAATCAGGAAGGGGGCAAATACTTTTTCACAGCACTGTATTTAATGGAGGGGGGACAATACCTGATATTCTCAGCTGTAAACAGTAGGCTAAATATAATCATAGAAAGCTGAAAGCCACAGGTCATGTGGTCATCCAAACTGATGCATCATTTTTAGTCAAATAATGTGAACATTTTCTGCAGCTGACCCCACCTGATTGAGGTGTACTTATTCTCTCAAAGCTGTCTTTTTAATGAGAGATTTGCTCTCTGTTTAACTGGGAACGCTCCAAAAAGCATAACTTGCATATTAAAATCACAAAAATGTTCTCCCGGGGGGGGGGGGGGGGGGGTTGGTTTGGTTTTTCGGACCTTGTCACCTTTTTTACTCTCCGGAGTTTGCAGGTCTGTTGGTGCAACTCGATGTCGTGGTGGTATTAAAAAAAATCTGAAGGTAGTGAAAAAAGGTATTAAATGGTAGTAAATTGACTCAAAGATTTGTGTATATACCCTGATGTTGGTGGAGGTATTATAAACGTAGTCACACGTGTTTTGTTTTTAATCAACCACAGCTGTGATTAAAGAAAATTAGAACTCTTTGGCAAAAACATCTTCCTTTTAATAATTGTCTGTACTGGCTGTGTTCATAGTTTCATCATCATCATTAAGCCTTCAGGTGGATGAGACTCTTTGTAATTCAACAGTTTAACCTTACAATATTTCCACAACACGCAGAATATCAGTGTCCACTAAATACAGCTGTTACAGAACCAGACATTTTTAATCAAACACGATGCCTCAGACACAGTTGCAGATGTTGGATTTGGTAGAAGAAGAAAAAAGTCACAAGCATGTTTGTTTTTTTCCGAACAATTTAATAATATGATTATGAGTTTAAGTGATCATTTAGCATACTGACACTGAACAAACACACACTGACGACGGTGAGGAGGAGGAGGAGGATGAGGAGGACGTCCACGGTTCTTCCTCCGGCCCCGGTGAAGACGGGGAGCCGCTGCACCGTCAGGACACACACACGACACACACCGACCATGGAGGAGAAGTCTCGGTTCCTACATTTTACCACCGTGGCATTAATTAAGCCGTAAAATAAATTAACGTGAACGGAGCAACAGGTGTTGAACATCAGCCGCGATGAGACACTGTTGACACACACACAAACACATACAGCATAAATGACTTATCAAGCTAAAATTACTGAAAAATATGGGTTTTACAGGGAAAGTAATGTAAGACAGTCCGGTTTCACGTCAGTAAATGCAGTCACTACGAGGCGATCTCATCAATTAAAACGTTACGTTTAAGAATACGAGTTGACAAGAGACTAATAACAGACATTAACTATCATAAAGTTAAATTAACTCGATGTGACCAAACAAAAACTCACCTTTGAGCCGTGTTTTCCACTTTTCTGAGTGATTTTAGCACGGACAGCATTAGTTCAGGCATCCTCGGTCCCGAGACACACACGACCGCGCACTGCTGGTGCACGGACACAGCCGTGACGTCACGGCCAGAAAAGAGACTTTTCTGTGGCTTTTCTGGCCGTTAGAAAACATTTTGACGGATAAAAAGTCCATGACTTAAAAATATAGAATACAAAGATTAGTAATTAACGGAGGTTACAGCCGGAGGTGTCCTGTGAACAGTTTTACAGGCTTCTCTTTTACTATTGCGGTCTATGGGAAAAATCCTTTCTGGGCCGCATGGGATTTTTTGTTGCAGTACCACGGGTGGCCACTGGGAAAAATCGGCGTGCCTGCTGAGAGGATTACAGGGGGGCTGCTTCGCACACTGAGTCCATTTTTTTCGCATATGTTTTTCGTAACCGTCATTCGACAAAAAACGTTACGCACAGGCTCCTTGCACACTGAGTCCGTTGAGTTTTGTTCGCATGCGTTTTTATTTTGTATTCCAAATTTCGGAAAGCGAGACAAAAATCGTCACACAGTGATGACTTGATAAGTAAAGGAACGCAGGCTGAGTTAAACAGACAAAATTGTGAGTTAATAGACACGGGGTCATCCCTATGTTCCCACAGCCCTATGTTCCCTCAGCCCTATGTTCCCTCATTTCTAACTTTTGTTGTCACTGAAAATTAGGCCCTATTCCCACAGCCCTTTGGTCCCACCATTGGTTGGGTTTAGGCAATGAAGAAAGGAGTTGGTTAAGTTTAGTAAAAAGACCAGGTAGAGGCTAGACAGGCCAGATAGACAGAGTCCAGATAGGTAGAGAGAGTCCAGAGGGAACATAGGGCTGAGGGAACATAGGCACGCTCCCGATAGACACCAGGCTCTTCGTTTGTCGGAAGAGCCTGGTGTCTATTAACTCCGAATTTTGTCTGCATTCTAGTTCCCATCTGTCGCGGAGACCAAAATCACCAAATTCACCCAAATAAAAAAGTGTTCACCAACATAAAATTTTTTAAATATACATTAACTTCTAATACAGTAAAAGCAAAATGTTAACTTAAAGGGATAGTTCACCCTAGAATGATATTTCGCTCATTATCTACTCACCCTCATGTGGACTAAGGGCTGGAAGAAGTTTGAGAGTCCTCCGTCCCTTCTCTGAGTTACAGGGGGTCTCAGCGTAGGAGTGCATGTCCATATAACGGGAGCGTGCCTATGTTCCCACAGCCCTATGTTCCCTCAGCCCTATGTTCCCTCTGGACTCTCTCTACCTATCTGGACTCTACCTATCTGGCCTGTCTAGCCTCTACCTGGTCTTTTTTACTAAACTTAACCAACTCCTTTCTTCATTGCCTAAACCCAACCAATGGTGGGACCAAAGGGCTGAGGGAACATAGGGCCTAATTTTCAGTGACAACAAAAGTTAGAAATGAGGGAACATAGGGCTGAGGGAACATAGGGCTGTGGGAACATAGGCATGACCCCCATATAACGGTTGTAAAGGGACACCAGAGCTCTTCGTAAAAAAACACACACAAAAAAACATCCAAATACCTCCATGCTGCTCGTATGTAATGTCCGTTTGTAGCTTGTTTGTAGCGGAAGCTTCTCAAAGCTCCTCTTCCTGGTCCGTCCAAATCTCGCGTGATTCGCAGTAACCGCACTGACTCCGGCGCAAATCACGCGAGATTTGGACGGACCAGGAAGAGGAGCTTTGAGAAGCTTCCGCTACAAACAAGCTTAAAATATAGACTTATTTAATTTTTTTCGGGACAATTACGCAATTTGGGGCTTCAGCACAAGACGGACATTACATACGAGCAGCATGGAGGTATTTGGATGTTTTTTTGTGTGTGTTTTTTTACGAAGAGCTCTGGTGTCCCTTTACAATCGTTATATGGACATGCACTGCTACACCAAGACCCCCTGTAACTCAGAGAAGGGACGGAGGACTCTGAAACTTCTTCCAGCCCTTAGTCAACATGAGGGTGAGTAGATAATGAGCGAAATATCATTCTAGGGTGAACTATCCCTTTAATGGCTCGGGGACTTTCTTGTTAAAGCAGATATCATCGGCACGGCCGTTTCGGCTAATGCTGTGTTCAAGGCAGGCTTTTGAAACCGTAAGTTACAGCTTCAAGTCACAACTACGACTTGGTAGCGTTCCAGGTAACCCGTAGCTCGTGTTTTTACCGTCCTGTTGTCTGTGAAAGTTCCCTATAACGGCCACTCGTAACTTCCGACCCGTGAACTCGTACCAGATCGAACTGGTATGACTTCACAGGAAGGAAACACACAAAGTACGAGTTTCCTTGAACGCACCATGAGTTAGCAGCCCCCGCCCTTGTCAGGCATCAATTGGTCCTCGTGCTACGTCACCACATTCACGCGCATCCCTTGGCTGCACACACAGCCCTTCATGCCGTTCTCTCTCCTCATTGGATAACACTTGTATCCCACAAGGAAAATTTTCTCCTCGGGTTACAGCAGAGCAGAGTGACGGAGAGACTCGTGTTTAGGCTGAAATACTTCATGTAAGTGATTGCTGACGGAAAATAGGACTATTTAGGACTTATATTAACAAAAACATTCCACTGATATCTGCTTTAATTATATTCCTTAAATTAAAGAGTTTTACCGCATTTTATTAGCTTGGTGCTTTTATTTTGACGGAAAGGCCTGTGTCTCTCGCCCTGGATCCATTTCCTACCAAAACAGTGAGTCAACGGCCCCAGACTAGTATGAGCTGTCCTGGTTGAACGCACGAGCCTGTGTGTCCCCCGCAGCATTCGCCGAGGGAGAATCCAGTACGCCACCGCAGGGCTGGCGGTACCATTTTCCTTTTATTTTTAATTATTCAGAACAAAACTGCAACTTTTTTTGCAACTTTCGCTGTCTCACGCAATTTAATCGCAAAAAAGCGCTTAAAACATCGCCCTTTATGATCAGTGAATGGATACACAGCGTAAGCAAAATATATATTTCTGCTATATTTTTTAATGAGGCTTGTTGTAATCTATACAGAAAACAATTAAATTAAACAGACATTAACTGTGCAATTAAAACAGCATACATTACATAGATTAGCCACCAATCGGGGTCCGCCTGCTATTCAGACATCCCGCTATTCCGACATGTCACTATTTAGACATCCCGCTATTACGACATCCCTCTATCTAGACATACCGGTAGTCCGACACTTTTTGATACCGCTATTCCGACACGTCTTTTTTATTACAGCTGCGATACCCAGGCGCGTCTCTCTCTCCCTTTTCTTTTCAGCATGTCTATCACTGGTTTGATGAGGGAGTAATGTTCTTAATCTCAACAACTAAACTATCAAGTCGCAAACAAAACTGACACACATGATAAACAAACAGAACTATGCTGCAGTTTGTTTGTCAAGTTAACCTGTCACCTTCAGCACCACGGACAGCGCCGCGGATGAGCCGCGGAGCTGCATCTGTGAGTGTCTGGGCTCTGGGCTTAGGGCCTGGGGCCTTATTTATCAAAACTGTAAGTAAGCAGTGTAAAACTGCTGCTACTAAATTTGTATATATAATATATAATATTTACACCTTTTTCAGATCTATGAAACTGTGCGTGCACAACTCTGCACCTCAACTTTGATAACTGGATCCAAGAATGGTGCGCAGTTGCGCACGTGAACACACCTCCGTCCCCGGAATGCCTAGACACAACCATATGGTCAGCATGTGCATATTAATTAGCCATGTGCGCTCTGTGGAGCGACAACAAAGTGACAACGAAGACAACAGGCGGAGGGGGGGAGAGAAAGCTAGATACATGGCATCGGGCAATAAATCAGGAAAAAACCTCCCAAATCTCAACAAAAGGGAGCAGAAAAAAGAATAATCTTATGTAATCTGCCCCTTTATTCCAGACAATCTTTTTTTCTTCTTTTACCTATGTTAAAACGATGTAAAGCAGCAGGATAAACTCAGGTGACAGAATAATAACAGTCTCAGTAGCTGCAGATCAGTGTGCGCTGCTGCCGGTGTGTTTTTAAACTTGGAGGGTATGTTTTTTCTTCTCTAATAGGCCTATATATTTGTGTATGATTAACAGTGTCTCAGATGAAAAAATAAAAATAAATCAGAAGGACACTCTGACTATAACGTAATCAATCAATGTCGGAAAAGCGGAATGTTTGAAAAATAGTAAAGTGCCGCTACTCCGACAATGAAAAAAAAAAAAGTCGGAATAGTGGGATGCTTAAAAAATAATGTTAACGCCGCTATTCTGACAATTAGAAGTCAATGTCGAAATAGCGGCATGTCGGAATAGCAGCATGTAACCCCACCAATCTATACAATATATGCTAGCCAAAAAACATTTATCACCCCCCTTTACAACCAGGAAAAGAAAAGTAATCTTGTGTCCTCTTTCAGGCGCTGCAGATATTTCGCATATCAGAGTTTCGTGAGCTGGGTATGGGGATATCTCGGTGCTGGGAACCGCAGGGTGTTGCCCTCCTCTGTGGTCCTCCGGATACACAGAGAGTTCCCTGACAGTGAGGATAAATACATTGGCTTTCGCCCACCACTTAATGACTGAGGCGGGACACAAAGCCTGCAATGGCTTCATCCTTGTCAGGTCTCGCAAATGCTGAGTGGTGGAGGGACAGGTACCATGGCCAGCTCTGCTGCAAAGTGTTGCGGGTTGAGGACAAGTTCTCTGAAGAGCCTCTTCAGAGAACTTGTCCATAAGTTTCTCAACATACTCTGAAAAAAAAATTAATAATTTACATATCTATTATGTGTTACTTTGTATTTATCCAAATTCAAAATATATACTTTTTTGGCATTTATCCAAATAATATAATAATAATTGTGATATTGTTTACCATGTGTTAGTTTCTTTTTCACTGCTTGCACAGATTACATCCCTTTCTTCCATTTAGGGAAGCGGATTTTGTACACCATTTGTCCCTGTTGTGGATTTGGAGAGCTGCTAAGCAGAGCCTGGAATAATAGACATAAAAACGCGCACACACACACACACACACTCTTCCAAAGTTTTAAACCCCCATTTTCCTTTTCAGAAAAAAAAAAAAACTTACTTAAGGCACATCTTGCATAGAACAATCAATCAAATAAACAATGAAACAATGCCACAAACATGCTATTATGATAGAGGTATCAGGACAAATCCACAACTTCTACATTGTCATTAGCAGGTCATTTTTCAGACAGAGCAAACAAGGTTTGAGTGGTGCACCATCATCCAAACCCATGAGTACCTTCTGAATAATCTGATAAACGGGCCTGTCACATTGTGTTCCTCAGGTATGACTTCATCAGCTTCAGTTTGGAAAAGGAGCGTTCTGCTGATGCAACAGTGACTGTGAGAGTCAAAACAATAAGTAAAACTGTGCACACCTCCCCAAAGCTGGAGGTGATGCAGTTGTGGGATTGTTTGCACATTTGAAATATTTCTTTTTAGGTATGACCGAAAGGACACGAGTTGCAGAGGGATGCAGATGTGATGTCATCTTTGTATACGTCGCTCAAGTTGGTTGCTTGTTCAAACAGTGTCATCTGTTGAAGGATAATTACAGTTTTTTACAATCTGGACCTTATTTCTAGCATAAAATACGATAATTTACTCACCCAGATAACTTTGGTGTCATTACAAGTCGTTCCGATGAAATTAGATCCAGCCAAGAGCCGCGTATATCCGTATAATGCGAGTACATGGGGCACACCGTGTGGCGCGGCTTGTTGCTACTGCTAAAGCTACAGTTCATTTCTGCGTGTTTCCGACTTGTCAGAACAAAATGAGCAGCTGGATGAAGTTCAGCTTCCACAGGCTTCCTCTCCGCAATTTGGACTTACTAAAGCTCTGGCTAGTTGCGCTAAAAATGGACCCGAATGCCGAAGCGGAATGATCAGAATGAGCTGTACAGCGGTCGGAGATGATATCATCCAGGTCAGAGGTTAGTAGGTCAACCTACAGACGCCACGTGTCACCCCGGACTCAGAGGGTACTAGTACTAGCGTATCATAAATATTGGTGAAATTAAAGAGTTTCGCGGCGGATAATGTGTTTTTAGAGGCTGCATTGAGTGCCCCATGTACTCACATTATACTGATATACGCGGCTCTCGGCTGGATCTAATTTCGGAATGACTTGTAATACACCAAAGTTATGTGAATGAGTAAATTATCGTATTTTATGCTAGAAATAAGGTCCAGATTGTAAAAAACGGTAATTATTCTTTAAAGTGCACGTCTTTGAAAGTGTCTAACGTTGCTCGCAAACTAGTGAATCCAGGAGCGGTTCTAGGGATGAGACCACAGGGGCATTGGCCCCACCTGAAACTTTATTGGCCCCCTGAGATGCCCCTGTCCTGGGGCCTCATGTATCAATGTTGCGTACGCACAAAAAAGTGGCGTACGTCATTTTCCACGCCAACGTTCAGATGTATCAAAAGTGAAATGACCGTGGAAAAGTGCGGTGCCCCACGCCAACTCCATAGCTGGCGTACGCACGTTTCTACAGCTATTGTTCCTTTGGCGACACTTAGAGGTGAAGCTGTGAAACTGTTAAAGCTCCAGTTGGTAAGTTGGCGAAAGTGAAAGTAAACTCCGCGACTTGGTCGGAAATTTCAAGACAATACTCCGTCAGGTCCCTTTATGAACCTCTGCCAAGTGCCCCACACACACACAGACACACACAAAGTAGCCATGAACGCACCCACAGAGAGAGAAAAAAAAAAAAAAAAGATGTACCGTATCCATAGCACGACGTGTAGGAGCGGCGATTGGCTGCTCCTCCTGCTCCCTCTACCTGACTGGTGGAGAATCGTCGGGCGCGGTGGATTTTGGCAAATACGATTACAGGCTGTAGGTGGAGCCAGAGGAGTTGGATTTTGTCCTAAATTACTCATTTAATGTCTGACCATCAGAATATAGTGACAATTCCAGCAAATATGACTGAATAATTGTTACCAACTGAAGCTTTAATAATGTGAAAACAATTAGTCCTCAGAGTAATGTGCACATCAGAGACACATTTATGAACAACCCATCCACGTGTTGCAATTAGATAGGTGGATAGAAAAGCACGCGCAAAGTGGTACCGTCAGCTTTAGTTTTAAGATATTGCAGATGCTGCAGTGCGAAGTGAATGTACAGATGCATCACATATTAACAAACATTGAGGCGAGATGGCTGGTTCAGCGCACGATTCATTCATTCAGCATAGTTGGGAACAGATTACAGGCTGGCACTGCAAGTAAATGTATTTGTTTAATTGTCCTATAACCCCCGATGCACACTGAGCATGTCCGCCCAGATATCACACTGTCAGTGACTTTCTTTTTTTGCTGGTTAAACTACACACGCTGTGTGAAGTACTTAATGTCAATAAACACATGCGTAAAGTTGGACATGTGTCTCCCTGGCGCACTTCTGCATTTATTTACTACGCGATCTGTGTATAAAAAAAGACAAATGACAATCATAAATCCATTTCACATAAATTAATTATCGAGTACATTGTCTGCTTTCATTTGGGATGACAGCGGTCCTCTGCCTCATGTTCACCTTTATATAACACACACACTCTCCCACCCCCTTTGTGCTGGTGCTGGAGGACGGCAAAAAAAAAAGATGTTTACACGGCTCAACTTTATCGAGGAGCACCTTCAACTCAAATTTGGTTAAATTGCTGTTCCTCACAGTTTTTCATGGTGTTATCTGACCGTAAAGAGAAGGGAATCTTTGGTGCAGGCCTTATTTACATTGATTTGCATATTTAAATGGAGGCGTGGACAGGGAGGAGTTCGGCACTTCTACATGTGCGCTCAATTCCAAGTTGATTGGGATGTACAAAGGAAAAGTGCTTGGATCCATGCATACGCACACTTTGATACATCAGATTTTCTTTGTGCGTACGACAGTTTCTGGATTCTGGCGTACGCCATGTTTCAGTATGAAATCCACGCAAGTATTGATACATGAGGCCCCTGGTCCTGACTGTCACTCATCTGAGAGGATGATATTATGGGTGAATGCAAATGCCTCCCTGTGCACAGAAGAAAAAGACACAATACAGGTCAACAGCTGACGACATTTGGAAGATATTATTGGTAAGTCACAAATGTCCATGGTTTGTGCTGTTAATGTTTGAAAGAACATTATATTGCTTGCTGTCCAGCTCAAGTCCGACAAACACTAAATTAATTAGCAGCATCAAGCTATTAGCCAGTTACCATTAGCTCACTTGACTTTACCACACACTGGGCCGGATTTACTAAAGGTTTGCGTGTATTAAAACGTGTGCAAACGTGATTGCACGCGCAAACACACGTGGAACCTGATCTACTAACCGGACGCACCGAGGATTGCGTCCCTCACACGGGCAGAATAGCACATGCGATCCATTTAGCGTGTTTGCCTTGATGAATATGTAAATATGGGCGTTTCAGCCAGAACGTGCAAAATACTGGGAGGAGTAGATGCAAATAGATTTATTTAGCGCGCACAATGTGATTTACCAAACCAGGAAGAGATTGCGGTGGCTGTTTTTGCGTCTTTATTCACCACGTCTGAAAACCATGTACTAACTGATACAACTTGCCAAAACGTATGCGTTTATTGATTTGATACCTGTCAGAGCCCCATGATCTTACATCTCTGCATTTCCTCACGTCTGGGTAATTCTCTAACAGTTTTTCAGCCATGTTAAAAGTCATTTACGCGCCGTTATGCACGGGGCACGTCTGTCCTGCAGTGCACTCCTCTCCTTTCCTCTCCTCTCCTCCCTCTCCAGTACCTGGCTGCTCAGCTCCGTCTCTCAGTCCCGGTCCCGGACTGAGACACGTCACCGCTACCTTCACCCGTCTTTGATCCCTCTGGTCAGTGGTCAGAGCGTTTAGATCCGTGTGTCCCACCTGAGTTCTCTATTAATCCACTGGATCATGGGCGGCACACACACACACACACATAATATATAGGTGTGTGATAGTCGCTGCAGCTGCTGCCTGTTCGTCACTATATGTAGCGATTTATCTAAACAGAGCGCGAGAGAGATGAACACACATGCTGTCATTATGCATCGGATCAAATGTCATTCTGTCCCTTCGTCCATCCAGCTCTCTGTCCACACTCTCCATGGTGGAAACGATTACCACAGCAAAACCCTCATTTACATATTGCGGTTTGCACGTGTTTTCATTTAGCGGGTTACTCTTAGTAGATCAGCTGTTTTGCGTGCACTAACCAAACACGCAATATTTTAGCGGGCGCAAACAATATAGCGCCCGCTATCTGGGATCTTAGTAAATCTGGCCCACTGTCTATGGCGTTAACGTGAATTTGCTATTCCAAGTACTCTCTCTGCATGTTTGTGTTAACGTAAACAATGATCCGTAGCAGCTTAGAGTCTGAAAATCATCATCCTTGTTATCTTTATTTCTCAGATTGGATGACCAAAAGCGTATTCAAGTGGGTGGGTCATATAGGAATCCTGTAGAGGCAAGGGTGTTTTTACATTATATTGCACAGATGGAAAGAGAGAAGATATGGCTGAAAGCAACCAGCCACATTGGTATAATGACAGATGGATCAACCGACTAGTGATGTGTCGGTCGCGAACGATCCGGCTCTAAGAGCCGGCTCTTTGAAGTGAACGACGGGAGCTGGCTCCTCATTGGGAGCCGTTTTAGTTTTTTTTTCTCCTCTGCTTGTTGTAGTGAAAGCCACAGATCGACGGGGGAAGGGGGTAAAAACGAAACTAATCAACCAGCGCATCCAGCACGAGCCTGTGGCAGCACCCCTCTCTCTCTCTCCCCCTCTCTCTCTCTCTCTGGTGCGGGCACTCACGCAGGCACATGGACAGGTAGGGTAGTGACAGTAATAAACAAATGCGCTAAATCGCGCTAATGCGTTCAAATTGCTATCCTCCCCCCATCTGACAGTCTGACCGTCCGACAGAGGAGGGGGGGCATTTGGGCATTTAAATAAGCAGTAAGCAGTTCAAAGGCAGAGTGTAGATTGTGCAAGGTGAAAATCTCATATGCAGGCTCCACAAACACATGCACAGGCACATATGTATGCAGGATGTACAGCATTGACAATTTTGATTGATTATTTTCATTTTCATTTTCATCCATAAGTGCAAAAGAAACGTTAGTCTGGAGCCCTGGACTTTGTTTATATAGGCCTACTTTATCATTTATTTTTGTAACACTCTATTCAAGGTTGAGTGTGTTCAGTAAATAAAGGCATAAATGAAAATATTTGATATAATGTTTGTTTTTTTACATTAGTAATTAATTTTACACATAGTTTTGCATTATTTTGGTGATAAGCAACATATTATCTGAAGAGCCACTTGGGAGCCGAAAGAGCCGGCTCTTTTTAGTGAGCCGAGCCGAAAGAACTGGCTCTCCAAAAAGAGCCGGAATTCCCATCACTACAACCGACAGCTCTGTTAAAGAGCAGGAGATGGTCTATGTCAGGACATGTGTGGCAGGCACAGTGGAGACATCGTTTGTAGGCATAATCTCAGTAAGGCTGATGCAGAGAACCTCACTGCAATCAAGGGCATAATGGAGTCTGTGTGCTGTGACTGGGAGGACAAGGTGGTTTCCATCTCCACAGACGGTGCAGCAGTGATGGTAGGAGCAAGGAGTGGTGTTGTCTCACGCCTCAAGGAAAAGACACCCTATATTATTGGAGTCCAATAATCAAGTCTGTGGATGGCACACAGACTTGAGCTCAGTTTCTTTTTTTTTCTTTTTTAAAATTTTGTTTGGAAAAGTCATTTTCCATCAGTTTTTTGTCTTTCCTTCATTTGTCTCTGGCATTAAACATAGGACATTTAAATAAAATGAGGTGGACACCTGAAACTAAGGAATTGTTCACAATAATAAAGTTTTGGTAGGCCTATCAATCAAATATAACTTGTGCTCATTGTAAATAATAGGAGTCGTTCTGTTAAAAAAAATCAAATAGTTTATAAGACAATCGTCTTGTCTGAAAAAATGTAAATGTCCTTTTTACTGTCACAGAAGGAGAAACATAGAAAAGACTCCACCAGAAAGTTCTGTGTGAAACTGTCAAATGAAAACAAGTGAAACTGAGGTGCAGCTCAAACTCTGCAAGGTGCGGACTGTGATGAGAAGCTACCGGAATATACTGACGTAGATTTACGCTGGGAGAGAAGACTTGCTCGTTAAGATGAGCGCTCATTACGTGACCAGGACGCTGTGAACCAGGGGAACTGCCCATTGGTCCGACCTCCCATTGGTTCGACCTGCCATTACTCCGACAAAATCAACCACAAGTCGGACCAATAGGAGGTCGAACCAGTGGGTGGTCCGTTAGTTCGAACTGTCATCGCTACTTTGTGACAAGCTCTTCCATTGATAGGAGCATGCAGCTTTCTCTCTCTCCCTCTCTCTCTCTCTCTCTCTCTACGCACATCACACACATACACGCGCGGCCCAGAATATCACCATATTCAGTCAGAGAGCCAGATCATGTCAGATCGCGCACAACCATCATAAATGCTGATCAAGATGTGTAAACTGATAATCAAAGAAATACACTTTTTTTTCTCTCCCCCCCTCCGCTCGAGCACGGCTGAACCTGGCCGGCTTGAGTTCACTTCACGGGCGCGAGCCTGCTGCAGCCGCCGCTGCTGCTGACAGCAGACTGAGAGAGAGAGAGAAAAAAGTAAATTTGGCTTTGGTCTCACAGACCGTTTGTGTTTTTCTTATATAAATTACTTTGTTTACATTAAACCTACAGGTCTCTCAATCCGTGACTTTTCCTAAATATATGTGTTTGATGGTTTCTGAAGCTTACAACTTATTAAAATGAAACACACTCGATTTCTGAGCAATTATACCTCGAACCGCCAACAGCGGTCCCACAGACCGCTGCATATAAACGGCCGTTATTAGGCCGCTGTGTCCAGCTGTGATCACACAGCAATTAATACAATGTTTCCATTTTGCCGTTGTCGCGCTTCTTTTTTTTTTCACTGTTTCCCTATGTGGCTATATTTATTTTTATATGACGAGAGAGAGAGAGAGAGAGAGAGAACGAACGAACGAGACACCAGGTGTATAAGGGCAATAACTGAAACGGGCCGGTTAGAAAAGAAAAAGGAAAATCAGAGAATACAGGATATGTCCAGGAGACTCGGGACGTGAGGGAGGGGGGGTCGGTTGGTGGCTCAGGTAGTGATGAGGAAATTGTAAGCTGCATCTGTCAGCTGCACACGTGTGCTCCGTGCAGATGTAACAGAGGTGCGCGGACTGTCTGTGTACAGAGGTGCGCGGAGCTCCGTTACACAGACTGACAGACACTTCACAAACTTTATTTTGTGGGCTCAGGACAGACTAGATCATGATTAGTCTGTGTTAGATATAAAGCGCCATATATATAGCCTACTCACTCTCGTTTATAATGATTATTGAATTATAACGTAATAATAGCCTAATTCTCTCGGCTGCTGTCCAGTCCGGTAATAACGGGTTTCTGTGGGCGTGGAGCCTAAACTACGTAATATCCAGGTAGAACAACTGTAAAACACTGGAGTTGATAACAAACAGGCCTAGAAAAAATAAAAATCCAGTGAACAGCAACATCGACTCTTGACATGAGAGCAGCACACGTGTCCAGATGCGTCACTTTCAGCTGTAGGCAGACGTGTGTGCTGTAGGTGCAACAAGCGGTGCTGTAACATCACTCAGTCTAACCCCCCAACCACATCCAATCAAGACCCCAACACAACATAATATGAAGAAGGACTAACACTACTAAAAATTAAATCTTATTTTTTCCACTTACAGAACTGTTTGCGACTGGAAACAATGTAATTACACGTGACGGTCTGGGAGACCGCTGTGGCGTTTTAAGGGGGATTAGAATGTTGGCGGTTCTAGTGTTAAAAAAAAAAAGAAAAAACTTCAGAGGGATCATACAAAGTCTGCTCGAGTCGGGGTTATACCCAGATAGCACACATTTGTCGTGCCGACGTATTCCCGACGCATCAAGTTCCGTCGCCAAGACGTCGCATGGAGAGCGTTTGCTCATTGGCAAGATATCGCCGAGACGTCGGCCTTTGATCGAGCTCGACCACCGGCCGACGTCTCGGCGATCAATAAAAGCAGGAGCGGGAGCGCCAGGCGCTCCATATATTTAGCCTATAAATAATTCATACGACCTTTATTCATTTAGGTCGGGCCTTTTGAACTAGGTAGTCTACAATATTCTACAATCCTACGTAATAAATAAATAAATTATAATCCCTGTGTGCTGCATGTACAATTAACTCATTGAGTGCCAACCACGTAATTTCTCGTTTTTCGTTCCCATGCGTTGAGTGCCAAAAACGAAATTTTTCGTTTTTTGCTTTTTTTTAAAATTATGAAAATAGACACTTTAATACACATTATATGTAAATTTGGGGACTCTACGACGAGGAGAACTGAAATAGATGACGATCAAAGTCACATGACAGCTCATGATCTGGAAGTTTTTTATCATAACTCAGCTTCTGCAAACGGAGGTCTGCATGTGGATGCAGCAGCTGCTCCGCTGCTGCTCCGCTCTCACCCGCGAGGCTGCAGCAGCTGGGAGCTGAACCAGGAAGCTCTCAGCCCACTGTCCCGCCCGGTCTTCATCTGGAGCAACACCGTGTCCTCCCCAAAGTCCTCCCGCGGTAAAATCTGATGGTCTCTGGACCAAAGCAGACCGGCACCACCGACCCGTACCACAGACGGACTGCGACCACCGGCGGGACCGGTGTTCGCGAGCCGCTGTGGCCGGCAGAGCCTCACGTTCCGCGGCGAGAGGCTGTGACACGGCACGGTGCGTCTGTGTTATTGCTGTTTAGTGGCGCCCCCCCCGCCCCCGATGGTGGTTTTGTGAATAGAACAACAATTGTTGTATATATTTATCTTACACGAGCCCTTTGATCCAGAAATGCGAGTGTGAGAAGAGCGACAGGCACAAACAGCGCACCTTTCATAAAAGACGCTCTATCTCCTTTTCTAGAAAAAAAGGAGGGATTTTGGTGAAACCCAGCCATGTTTAGCTTGACTTTTCTCAGGAACGGAGGCACGTAGAAACAAACGGTTTGTGGCCATTTGAAGGATAAAGTTAAACCTTTCAAATGAGCTACAGTATGTGTTGGTGGCAATAATATAGAATACACTCTATGGCTCTAAAATAAAAAGTCAAATATGGGGCGGAGTTTAGCTCAGTTGGTAGAGCACCCGCCCCATGTGTTGAGGCTATAGTCCTCGCTGCAGGCGGCCCCGGTTCGAGTCCCGCGTCGGACGGCCCTATCCTGCATGTCATTCCCCCCATCTCTGCCTCCCATTTCCTGTCACACTCTCAACTGTCCTATCGAATAAAGGCATGAAAAGCCAAAAAATATACTTTAAAAAAAAAAAAAAAAAAAGTCAAATATGGTCTAATTTGCCGGTACACTTGACTAAAACTTTGGAAAGGAGCGCGGCA